>NW_020955644.1:385546-539766 GCF_003031625.1 Empidonax traillii
GCCCTTCAGTGGGGTGAGGATTCATGGATGAGGCACCTCCAGCAAAGCCAGCCCTTCCTCTGCCTTAATCCTGGCTTGGCTGTGCTGGGAGCTGCTCAGGCTGCAGGGCTGGCTGGTGACAGTCCAGATTTCCGATCCGAGACAGACAGGATTAGGAAGAAATATTCCCCAATTTCAAGAAAATCACTTTACTAGACTGGCTTTTCACTCAGAGGTCTGCGGAGGATGAAAAAAAAACCTGCAAAGGGCAGCTGAAGAAAACCAAGGCCATTACCAGGAATTGTACATTTACTTTAAGGAATCTGCTGGAAGTTTTTTAGGTTGTTTGTTAAACTGAAGCAGTTTGGAAGTCACTGAGATCTGAGTGGGGTATGGGAGGCAGAATTATTCAGAGCAGGTCACCTCTCCCCTCTGCATCAGCCCCACCTCACATGGGACAAATCTGCCATCCACCACCTCTAATGATGCCTGTTCCTGCTGCCCAGGGGAAGTATTTATGCAGGTATGCAGCTCTGTATTATTCATAAAAAGGTTCCAAGCATGCAGATGAAATGAGTGGTGGTAGGAGCTCGGTCACCCCTACACCCTGCCCTTGCATCACGGAAGGGATGCAGATGCTCCAGGCATTTTTCTTGCTGCTGCTTACTTGAAACCAAGGCAGAGATCATCAAGGTTGGAACCCAGGGGATCCCAGGGATTCCCAAGGTTGCAGTCCAAGGGATCCCAGGGGCCCAGGAGCCCCAGCACAGTTCTAGCACCCTTCCCTCCCCAGCCTGCAGAAGACACTGTTATAACAGCGCGGGATGAACGTTCCCAGCCTCACATCTTGCTGGTTGCATCGTTCAGCATTTCTGACATCAAGCAGCCTCCAGAAGAAGTCTGTGATGAGAGGGGGAGACCTGGAGACAGGGAGACCTGGAGGCAGGGCTGGCTGTGAATTGGATGGAGCTCTCCCTCTGGAGCTGCAGAGAAGCCACGAGCCGGTGACCGCTCCGCACAACAACCACTTGGCATCTGTCAGGGCGCAGACAGAGCACCCTGGCTGCTGAATCCGTGGCAATAACCCCAAACCTCATCCACCTTCATCCTCTTTGTCTTTTTTCATCCTGCTCAAAGCTCTCTGGATCCCAGCTGATGAGCCCAGAGGGGAACCGGCACACAAGCACTGTCATCCCAGCATGATCCCTCCTTGTCTCTGCCTCAGCTGATAGCACATTCAGAACCTAATTGTTATCTCAGCAGAGCAACTCCATTATTCAGCCTGACACTGCCCCCCCCCTCAGCTGTTTGTTGCACCGATGTTATATTAATGAGGCCTGCAAATAAATGAATAGGAGATGAGAGTGCCGCTTGTTTGCCAGAAAGCTGATTTTTATTTATTTATTGCTAAGACCACAGGCCATGTGGAAGTTTTAAGCTGGTGAAGGGACACTGTTGGTGACGGCAGAGCCTCTCAGTTAGCAAAAGAACTGCAAATATCCCACTGCTCATTTAGTTTTATAACTATCAAAACACAATTTCTTCTTACTTATGCATCCCCCGAAGGCACTGGTGCCTGGGAGACAGGCCCTTGACCTCAGGCTTGTCAGAAAGAGTGAACCTGGCCAGATGAAGCAAAAAAGAGTGGAAAACAGCCCATATTAAAGGTTTCTCTAGGCTGAGTCTGATGCAAACCCCAGTATGAGACCAAACACTGCTCCCCAGTTGAGACTGTCAATGCTGGTGCCTGCAGGATGGAGGATGTGTCACCAGTGCCAGCTCTGAATCTGCCAGCTGGGTCCCAGCAGGGCAGGGTGTTCTCCTCCCAGCTTCCCAGCTCTGCAGCACTGGGCAGTGCAAAATGGTACCAAAATCCTGAAAAAACTCAGGTGCCAGAAAAGGACCCAACAGCAACAAAGGCTGGAAAGGTCTTGTAGTCTCCTACACAATCTCACACATTTTACTGGAGGGGAAAGGGGATGAGAGAAGTTTAACCAGGCTGTTGAAAGGGTTGAATTTAGGAATATAGACCCTGGGAGGTTTCTACTGCTCAAGAACCTTGCAAAATTCTGCCCGAGTGTTCAGCCCTATCAGTGCCCTTCCCAGCAGTGGATCTCAAAGCACACAGAAGAGGTCACTAGTTCCCCTCTGCTTTTCCTCCTTCTTTTCTACAACTGCAAACTTGACTTTCATTTAAAAAAAAAAAAAGCAAGCTGTGAATTCATAAGGAGAAAGGTGGAGTCCAAGGGAAAACACCAAACACCACAAGACTTGTCATAAAAACACAGCAGCTCACAGCTCTGCCAGGGTCAGCAGAGCCATGGGACAGCACAACCCCCTGAAACCTGGATTTTTCATTGCTCATCTCACTGTGGAATAAGCCAACAAAAGCACAGACACCCCCTACTCCACTCTCTCATCTACAAATCCACTCAGGGCAATCTCCTGAGACTCCAAACATCCCCCAGTGAGGCACCCCACGCTCCCCGCTTTGAAGGCTGAGACACAGACCTGGTCGTGGAGACAAGGCATGTGTAACAGCAGCAAAGCTCTGCTCTTTTCTCCTTGGACAGAGCCCAAAAGTATTGCTTTCAAGTTGGGCAGTGATAAAACACTTGGTGGCAGTGCCATGCCTGCAGCCAGCTGCCAGAGCCAGCCTGGCACCGCTGAGATGCAAGTCACTTGGTGGCTGGAGCTGAGTGTTTCTCCCCTTCTCTGCTTAGCTCAAGGAGGGGGAAAGAAATAACTCCAAGATTTCTTCAATGTTACAGCTGTCTGAAGGGTTTATGGTGAAAAAAATCCCAGGCAGAGGCTGTTTTGTTTCATGCACCTTGTAGCACAACCTTGTGCAGCAGAAGAGCACTTGGATTAGTGAAGTTTGGGTTCTGTCCACTGGCAGGACAAGGAGAATATCCAGGCAAGCTTTAAGGCTCATTTGATCTCTTGGTAAGACACCTATGACTTGGAAAACAAACAAATCAACCAAACAGGGAAAGGATTCTCAACGCTTCTTAACGCTTTCCTGTGCGTGCTGAGCAGCCCTGCTCCTGCCCTGCCACGAGGAAGAGGCCCCTTCAATCCAGCACTATCACACCCTTCTGCAGTATGGACACATGGTCAGTGCAAGGGAGGCTTTTTTTTTTTTTTCGGGATTTAATTAACTGAGAACCCAAAAACCTTCCTTCATTCCCACCTGATAAGAGTGGCACTCCTAATAGCGGCGTTAACAGACCGAGCGCACTTTTACCGGTAAAAAAAAACGCTCCTGGGAGACATTCTGCATCCCTTGGTGGCCTGAACAGAAATATCAGAGGCATCAGCTATGGAATAATTAGCTCCCTGGTTTAATTAGCATTCTCGCAGCCGTCCGTGGCGGTCACCCCGGCGCTGGTGACACCGGTGGCGAGTGCCAGCTGCCCGGTGGGGCAGGGCTGCACACCTGGCCACGTGCCATAGACTGCCTGAAAAAGTGCTAAAGTGTTTTATTCCTGTTCTCTGGCATCAGGTGGGCAATGGAAGGTTGTCAGGCAAGACAAGGGGCGGCCCAAATCCAGCCTGGAAGGAGGCAGGGGAAGGGGGGAAGTGCTGGATTCTGCACCTGGGATGGGGAAACTCAGGATATATGGATGGGTTGGGGGATGAGAGGCTGGAAAGCAGCGCCAGAAAGGGATCTGGGGGTCCTGGTTGATGGAAAGTTGGCCAGGAGTCAGCAGTGCCCTGGCAGCCAGGAGGGTCAACCATGTCCTGGGGGGGGGGCATCAGGGAGGGGATTGTCCTGCTCTGCTCTGCTCTGCCCTGGGGTGGCCTCACCTCAAGTTGTGTCACAGGAGGTTCGGCTTGGATTTTGGAAAAAGGTTCTTCCCCAGAGGGTGGCTGGGCACTGAATAGGCTCCCCAGGGCAGTGGGCACAGCCCCAAGGCTGCCAGAGCTCAAGGAAGCATTTGGATGGTACCCTCAGGCACATGAGATGGTCCTGTGCAGGGTTAAGGGTTGGACTGGAGGATCCTCGTGGGTCCCTTCCCACTCAGCACACCCCGTGCCACCAGCGGGCTCTTACCTCGGTGATGCGGGGGTTGGAGCACTTGACGTTGCGGCTGGACCAGTCGAGCCAGGGCTGGGCCGAGGGGGAGCTGCAGTGGGGCCTCAGGGTGCACTTGGCCTCCCCACTGCACCAGCCACACTCGAATTTGGGGTCGGCTTTGAGGCAGAGCCCGCAGCTCTCGCGCTGGGCCGCGCACTTGTACAGGTGCACTGCGGAGAGAGGGGAGGCACAGGCAGGGCAGGGTCAGGAACTGAGACATTCCCCCGGCCTGCAGCTGCTCTCGGACTCACAACCCACAGCACGTGCTGAGTCCTGGCTTAACGAGCCACAGGGTGGCTTCCAAAAGGTGGTTTTCCAAAGCCACGCTGGGATCAGCGGGGCTTAGCGGGCAGCACGAGCGGTGGAGCTGTGAGCTGCTCCCATCCACAGGGAGATCCACAAGGATCAAAACATGCCTTGCCTGTGGCCACAGACACTGCAATGCCCCAACAGCCCCTCTCCAGTCCCCACCTGCACCCTCCTGCCCGTGGCTCAAAGCCAATCCAAGCAGACGTTACCTTTCAGATTAATTAACTAATTACCTTTCAGATTCTCCGGGTTGTCAATAACAAAGTTCCCATTCCAAACCACGGCAAAGTCCACGGCCAAGTTGCTGATGTCCATCCCATCATAGAGGTACTGCAGGAGAAGACCAAGATTTAAATGTCTGGGAGAACCACTCTAACAGAAAAAGAAGGTTTGTGAAAGAAACCATCGTTATTCTCTGCTTAAAAACATCTGCTGGAGCCTGAGACACCACATTTCTACACTTCAAACTCCAGGGTTCTGCTTTGACTCCCTTCTCCTCACCGGGAAGAGATAATTAAATCAGATCTAGTCCTTGTGAGAGGTAATAGATTAATTATTCCACTCACAGTGGTTGCTCTTGTCACTCTGTCTCTAGCTTATCAATACAGCCCCTCCAGTTAGTCAGGCTGGGACTGCTGCCTTCAGGCTGTCTTCTTCCACAGTCACTCTGCACCCCAGCGTGAGTGGGTAAAAAATCCCCCTGCAGAGCTCTGGCTGATGGAACAGGCAACATCTGAGCAAAAATAGATGGTGCAGAGAGGTCCTTTCTCAGCCACTGCTTCAGCCTAGACTAGGGTAGCACTGGCTTGAATTCTTGCCCTTCTTATGGACACCCTGGGGGCCGTGGCTGAGTGAATGTGGATGCTTCAGCTGAATTCCCAGTGTATGCTGAAATTCCCATTATCACAACCAGCACTGATGAGGCTCCGCTCTGATGCTCTCTCTAAGTCAACCAAGCTGCTAAAAAGACTTAAAAAAGGTGAGTGAACATTGCCACCCTCTTTGGGATGAGGGGGTGGTGATTAAAGCAAGGCAGACTGCTCTGACTGTCCCTGTGCAGCAGTTGTACAGTCTGAACTCACATTTGGCTGTACTGAGTCACCTTGCCTGGGTTTTACTAAGTTGGTGTGAAACAAGACCTTCTGTTCAAGTGATGGAGCTGTGAGCTCAGAATTGCCCTTACATCCTCTACCTACCACTTCCTATTAGCCTAACAGCAATAAAAGTGCTTCCCTAATGTTTATAAATCACTTTGGATAGGAAAAGTACTCTATAGTATTAATACATTTATTATCCACCGAGCTGCAAGGCCCAAAGACGGCCAGTGATGTATAAATATCCAGTGAAATTTTTAAAAATTCAAAACTTCATTAACAATTTAAGACCATCTGCACTGAATATTCAAGTGGACCCTGTTCTGCTGCCTAAAACAAACTGCCCGTGCCCTGTCTGCCCACGGACCTCTTCGAGCACATGGTGAGGAGAGGAAGGACCTGCTCATCCCAGAGTGTCACAGGAGACCCAAACGTGGGCTGTGGCTCAGGGTAGGGGGTGGCCTGCATTTTCCACACATGTTTTGGTGTCCCCAAGTACCTGCTGTGGTGACTTTGGGGTGTTCTGGGGTAAAATCCTGCCAGGTCCATTGGCAGGGCTAAGCCTCATCCTACAGAGGAAGGTTATCCTCCCCTTTCTGCTGCTCCAGCAGCATCATCAGGTAATTTCCATCTCTCCACTGTGCTCTGCTCTCTCTTTCCTGGCAGTTTTCCTTTCCCCCTCCTTCCCTGCTTTTCAGCACCACTTTATTCATCCAGGCACCGTGACCTGGAATTCGACAGCTCCTCAATAAGGGGTCTGTGATTCTCCTTATCTCCCCTTGTGAATTAGCCTGCCTGAACACCTCCTGCATCTCCTCCTCCTCCCCTTCCCCTCGCTGACCACCAGCAGGCCAACAGGGAACCCGCCAGCCATCGGATCTTTGCCGTGACGAAACACCTCGCACGTCCACGGCGCCCTGCTCCCACCTGGCATCCAGGATGAGCTTTAACTCCAAGACTTTTCCCCCTACTTGGAGCTGACACCCAGTTTTTGCCGACCCCTCACCGAGCTGTTCTGGCACTGGACGCTGGAGCTGTTGAAGCGCAGGGCGGGCACGCGGTGGATGACGCCCTGGATGCTGAGCACGCACTCGTACCCGCGCTGCCCCGACTGCGGCTGGGGCAGGTTTCTGGCCTTCAGCGTGATGGGTTTCACCTCTCCCACCGGGATCAGGATCTCCTCCGTGGGGAAGAGCTGGGGACAGTCCTGGCAGGGCGAGAAGGAGAGAAGGAGGTTACGGTGGTGATGGTGCAGGTCTGGTGGCAGGGCTGATGTCCCAGCGCACCCCCAGTGCCCAGGACATGCCACTCCCCAGCCCAGCTGCAGTTTAAGTGCGGGAATAAAGGAACCCCCACGACAGCCCCTCTGCCCTGGGGCTGGCACTGATTTCCTCCCTGCAGCTGCAGCAGGAGGAACACCCTATTTGGGGATAAATCCAAGGTGTCCTCCCCGCTCCGAGCTTGCCGTGGGTTTTATCTGCAGAGCCAGAGGCTCTCGTCGTGCCCTCCTGCAGCAGCACAGCCCCTTATCAGCTGCTCCAGCTCTGCTCCGGAGGGTGGTAGGCTACTCCCAGCCACAGGCTGCACTCCCTGGGCCTCCTCCTAATCCCATTTCACCCCTCACACCCCTTGGCTCTGCGCTGCGGTGGAGTGAGACGGATCAGCCTGGGATGTGCTTCCCTCTCACCACCAGGCACTGTTCCCCTCTGCTCTGTCGGAGGAAAATTAGGCCCAGCGTGCCATTAATTTCTGAGGCGACATTAAGTTCTGCTCTATCTGCTCTCACCCCTCGCCACGCTCCAACACCTCTGCCTTCCTGAAATGCACACCCAACTCTCTGGAACGCTCCTGGGCTGTGGCTGGCACGGCCTTTCCCTTGGCTGAGGAGTGCCTGGGTGGGATTCGTGCCTCTGCCAGCTGGGTGGGCAAAGCATCTGACCAGAACTGCCCTTCCTATCTCTAAATCTTAGAATGGATTAGATTGGAAGGGACCTTAAAGAACACCTTGTTCCAATCCCCTTCCATGGGTAGGGACACCTTCCATCAGCCCAGGTTTCTCCAAGCCCCATCCAACCTGGCCTTGGACACTTCCAGGGATGGGGCAGCCACAACTTCACTGATAAGAGTGATTTATTTTCACTTCTGCCACTATCTGGCCAAAGTAATTAATTGCAAATGAGTAGCAAGCTTTCATATTGCTGCAGCTCAAGACTTTGCAGTGCAAGATGCTGTATGAGAAATAAAAGGAAACTCCCTGCAAACACTGGAAGATGAACAGGCCCTGGCAAAGGTTGCCCAGAGAAGCTGTGGCTGCCCCATCCCTGGAAGTGTCCAAGGCCAGGTTGGATGGGGCTTGGAGAAACCTGGGCTAGTGGTAGAGGGTGAAATGAGATGACCTTTACGGTCCCTTCCAACCCAAACCATGCTGTGATTCTGTGAACCACCACTGCACAAACGAGCAGATCTCCAGTTCCCCACCAGCACAAACGAGATGTCTAAATGAAACCCTGAGATGAACCACAAAAAAATGACCTCTGAGTGCCTGGTAACTGCATGCCATCCCTCCCCTAAGATCTCAGCATCCTAAACATTATCTCTGCACAACACACCAGGAAATACAGTTTTTCTTCAATTTCCATAGCGGGAAATGCAACAGACTGAGACAAAGGCTCTGACCATCAGAAGTATTTACATTCTGTTCAGCTCTAATTTGCTTTGATCTAATGGAACAAGATACCTAAGTACCTGCAAGCACCTGGCACTAAATGATTAATCCCAAGCTAAAGCAGGAGTTTTAGAAAACACGGCCTGACGTCTCCCTTCCCTCTGCCAAATCCCAGACGGGTATCCCAAGACCTTTGCCACCCAGCCTAGTGATGAAAGGCAGTCATCCTGGTGGCAGTGCAGGGAGAGCCCTCCTCACCAGGATTCCACTTGGGCTGTGTGTCCAGGGGGAAAATCCCCACCTCTCCCTGATGGCCACAACCTGTGCCAAGCCACACTCTCTCTCCAGCTCACAGCCAGGGCCATGGGATGTTGTTTCACTGCTGGCTCAGGCGAGTTGTAAATGAGAAACAGATGCTTACCCTGGTTTGGAGAAGCCAGTAACTTAAACCGCTGCCTCATAAACCTTTTTAGTGGCACTTTTCCTTATATATATTTTATTTTATTTCTAACAGGGACTTTCACGGATTAACAGCCAAGAGTGATTTCAGACTCCATCAGCCAGAAAGCGGCTACGCTGGGGTGGGAAGAAAATCCCTTTTCTGCAGTGGAGTGGGTTTACAGGCTGGAAGGGAATGGCATAACCTGGTTCCCACAGACTCTGGTACTGTGGATCCAACCCCCAGCTCAGCTTTGGTGCTACCACCAGCAAACTCCTAGGATTCTTGGCATTCCCCATCCACTGCCAGCTCGTCCAAGCTGATTTTGCACACACATTCCTTCCTCCTCCTTATGCACCACACGCCTGTGCCACCTTCCACTCAGTATCTGCCTGCATTTAAAGTTTTGCATTTAACCTCAAAGTCACATCGAGGACCGACAGGAGACAAATATCTCCGCTCCAGAGAGGTCCCCGGCCCTGTGGAACGCCCGTGTTTGGAAGGAAAAGCATCCTGGAGCCGCTGAATCTTTTATCCCATTATGACTGAAAACAACAACAACAAAAAAATCTCCAGTCACATCACCAGTGGGAGAACCTCAGTGCACAGTCCTGAAAATAATGAATATGTTATGGACCATTATCCTTCCCTGGCCAGCGCCGTCCGTGAGGCGACTGCTAAAGAAACGCTCCTGCCTTCGGAGACACGGGGAGAGGACTTACATTTCCAGATCTGCTCTCTGGTGCTGAAAATGCTGCTAGCAAAAATCGTTCTGCCGTCAGTGGAGATGAGTGGGACATAATAGATACTTCTTTTTTTTTTCCTCCCCCCTTTGGTTTCAGCGGAAGAAAAATGTCACATATGGGTGGTGGCGGCGAAGGCAGGGAAGGCAGCCCGAGAGCGCACTCCGTGTTGGCTGACAGCTACAGTGATCACACTAATAAGGGATACACATTTTGGGATGGAGGGATAGGGAGGAAGATGGAAAACTCACGGGGAGCCACACTGCTGCGGGCAGTTGCTGCTGAATTGATCAGACGAGCGAGCGAAGCCGCGGGAGCTGCCGGGGCTTGCGGAGGGCACAGGCGGGCTGGGAGGTCACTGCCTTGTTGGAGCCCCTCTCCTGCCTCTCTGTGTCATTTCCCTTCCAGCCTCATTGTTCAGCCTTCAGGTCTTTTTTTTTTTTCTTTTTTTTTTTTGTAATCTGCTTTTTTAAATTGCTGCCACAGTGATGCACAGCCACATCCCTGCACACCCAAATCCCTGCACACCCACAGAGAGTGTGTGAGGAGTTGGGTCTCACGTGGGTGCTCCTGCAGTAGCATCCTGGTCCCACACTGCACACGCAGAGCTGCAGGGGGTGATGCTGCAGGAGAACAGCCTGGCAGGGTGGTTTCTCCATCCACCGCCTCTTCTACCTGCTCCCCGATCCAAAAGCCAGCGCTAGCATGAATTATTTTGTCAGGGTATATCATCAGCTTTAGCAACGCCTCTGTCTATGCTTATTCCATTTACAAGAATTTTGTGATGAATGGGAAGTGGTTGGCAGCACCAGTCCCTGCTGCAGGGATCAGAACTGTGCGGCTGTGGCCAAAATCCCTCGTGGTGCTAAATAACAAGAGCATCCCTGGTTTGTCGGGCTCAGCCTGGGCCCTCCATTCCGCATTTCATCCCCAGGAAGAGCTAAACACCCAGAAAATACCAAATAAAAGGGAGCCTGCAGCCGGTGGAATACACAATTTGTTCCGTAATCAGTTTACTTTGTTTTTTAATTCACGAGAAGTAAATCCTGCAGTGAGTTAGAAAGGCCATTATCGCCTCCTCTTGCTAAACAAACACGTCGAATCCTCTCATTATCCTTCTTGACTTCCCTATACCAGAACAAACACAAATCAGAAGATCTGCAGGAGAAAGACAAGGCTCCGATGTCTGTGAGTGGCACAGACTCTCGGGGAATATTCTGCCTATGAAGTATCATCTCGCACAATTTACAAAGACATTTTCTGCTTCTCCAACACTTTTTAGCCTCAAAGATCCTGAGGTCTATAAATACCTTAAAGACCCGCAGCTGTCTCTGGAGCAGAACAGAGCACCCATGGTTATTATTTGTGTTTAACTGAGCAGTTTTAGTAGGTCAAACCTCCTTGCTCTTATTTGGAAAAAATTGCTTAGAAATGGCAGGCAATTCTTTTGACTACGGGATTTAGCCCAAATGGCAGAAAATAGACTGTTTTCTTACTTTTCATCTCAAAAAAAAAAAAAAAAAAAAAAACAAAAAAAAAAAAACACCACACAAACGTTAACTTGCTGCACATATTTTAAAGTTTTAAACATAAACGAATCTGGCACGTGAATGCAAAGCCCTGGCTCACTGTTGTGTTCCCAATGATATAAATTACAGTGCCTGTCACTCATGGAAACACATTATCCTTCATTTATGCCACTGGAAAGGAGAGCAGACCTTGCTCCTTAGAAACCAGACATGAAAGAAAGGCAGCTGGAGCCAGACCTTTCTCCCTGCTAAATTCCTTCCCAACAGCACTTAGTCCTGAGCTCTGTGCTGAACACACGTGCTGTAACCTGGGTCTTCTCCATTAATTCGTGATATTTACAGCCATGGAAGCCTGAAAAGCTGATTCCTCTCCCATAAACAACCATTTGTGTGCCAGAGGTGAGGGCAGGAGCAATTCCCTCGCACGTGGGCTGCTTACAGGTAGGAACACATCCAGAGCTCTTCCCTGCCTGGCTCCTCCCCCTCTAAACACTGCAGGTTACACACCCCACAAAGCTGTGGATGAAAAAAACGCCAGTAAGCTCAGAGAGGAGTTTTAATTTTTGCTGAAACTGGGCTTTTTGTTACTATTCCAGGCAAAGCCATCTCTCCAAAGTTAGATGTGACCCAGCAAAGTCATTTGCTGACTTGGGTGGCCCGAGATGTGGTTCAGAGTTACCTCCTGCACGTCACAGCTCCCATAGGGTGGGGACTGTCAGGACAGACGTGAGGAAGGCTTAGTTTGGGTTTATTCCCTTCAAGGCACATCAAGCAGCACTCAGCATCCAAGGGCACAGCCAGGGGCAAAGGCATCGCTCTAAAATCAATGGGAATTTAAAGGAGTCAGACCAGAGCTGCAATCTGGCTCAGCACAGAACTCCCAGCATCTGAACTGCTCCATCCCCAAATCAGCATCCTGCATGTGGAAATGGCATTATCTGCACATAGTGGACATCAAAGAGGGACGGGATCCCACATTCTGGGAAGCTAATAGGATTTATTTGGTTCTAGCTCTCCACTGGGATGGGGTGTGAGGATATATTTCTCTACCTTTCTCCTCATCTGAAAGTCCCAAACAGTTAGAGACATCTTATAGCCTTGAACACACACAAACCCAACCACCTCAGACACATTAAAATGCTACCACTGGCCTGATCTGAAGCTTTGGAAAGTGAGACAATCAGTGCTACAGAGTCAAGAGACTTCTGCTGTCAAATGAAGCCTCAGACTAAGAAAAGGCTGAGAAAATAGTTGCTTATATAATTATTAATTCCTAAAGAATTGGCTACCTGGAAATGGAGAACTCAGTAGAGTTGGGTTCACCCCACATCAGAAACTTCCCATGGGATAGAGGATACCAGGAACAGCCAGCTCTGTCCGGGAAGATCCCTCTGCTGTGAGGGCTGCTCTGTGTTTATCTGCCAATGACCCCAGACAATGTTTTCCACATTTTCACTTCTCCAAATACAAGAGCAGGATGCAAAGCAGGGATCTGGCAGTCCAGGGGCATCTTTCCCTGTGTCTCAACAATGGCCATGGTTGTCACTGATGGCTTCACAGGCCAGGACAAGGCACCAAACCACCTTCTGGGTTGTCCTCTGCATCCTCCACACGTGCCCCTGAGTTCTGCCCTTCGATTTGAGTAAACAATGCCCATTGACAGGGCAGGTGGAGGAATGGAAAGACTCTCTAAGTCGTATTTTCACAGCAAGCAGGGCGAAAAAGCAGCATTTAGCTCAGCCAGTACAGCCAGAAGACTGCAAGGAGCAAGCGCACAGCTCATGAAGAGGGACTTGCTTTCCCCCATCACCTCGTGAAGTGGCTGAGGCTTCGAGCTCCTTTTCCTCCTCAGGACAGACAACTCCTAAGAGCATCAAAGGCAGCTTGTTACACATGGAATCCCAGCGGGACACACATTCTGATGGGCCAGGAGTAAAAGGGAATATTCAAGATATTTTTCTCTTAAATTAAATATAAAGGCACGAGCAAATTTCCAAGCCCGTGTGAAACACGTGTGTAACTCTTACGTAAGGGCAGGCACAGGGGACTGTAAGTAGGGCAGCAGGCTCAGGGCTGAGGCACTGCCACGGTGATCACCAGCTCCAAACACCACTGGGAGGGGAGTGACAGCAAGCACAAACAACTGCCTAATGCATCAGGCCACGACACAATGAGAACATTGTGATCTGAACTGGTTCAGGAGAGGAAACTCTTTACGAGGCACCTATTTCACATTTGTGTTAGCAGGAGTGAAGTGCCCCTCATAAAGGCATTAGCACTGCACTGTGTGCAATCCCTCGGCCTTAATTGAGCAAACAAAGTTATTTGGGTGGCTGGTTTTGCCTGTGTTCAGGGGTCTGTGTGGTTACCATCAGCCCTTATCAAAAGTAATCCCCAGGAAGGTGTCTGATATCACAAAACACCCCTTGGTGAGAAACAACCTTCTACAAGATGAAGACGACAGAGGAAGTCCTTTGGAGACACCACAGTCCTGTGATCCCAGCAGGAACTGGCAGACGGACCAGCTCCTCCACTCCCTCCCCTCAGGCAAGTCCTGTGTGCTCCCAGGAGAAAAACAGGGATAATGGGATTGTCCTACTTTACCAGAGACTTGTCAAACACTTCTGAGATCACGGGGTTGAAGACCTATAGAGCTGAGAACTCCGACTGAAAAGCCTGGGAAGGCAGCGACGCTTTGAGTGTGAAGGAGAAAAAAAACCCACATCACTCAAGAGGAGGAGAAGCAAAGGATTTTCTTTCTCTTGATATGTTGAAAGGAAGTCTCTTGACTTTGAACTGGATTGAGAAAGCTTTTGGTTTGTCCTTGGGGTGGATGCTTCTCCTTGGACATTCATTCCAATCCCTTGATGGAGGCAGTGCCTGCTCCCAGTCACGCTGCCCACGCCTTAGATCTTGGCAGATTCCCACTGAGGTATTTACACAAGCAGTTCATAAATGTCTCTTGCCTCGCATCTCCTTGCCTCCTGGCAGCATTTTAACCAGGGAGGCCCATGAGTTAAGTTTACTACTGGTTTAGCGGCAACCTGGCAGCTTTGGTCACTTCTTTTTAACGGCTCAGTGTTTACTGCACTGACTGATCCCTTCTGCTTTTCTCAGTCTCCATCACTCACTCATAAGGGCTTGTCTTGCTGCTGGCAAACCTTCCTCTCCTTTCTTTTCCTGAAACTTGTAGATGTCCTCACTGCTGCTTTTCCCACTTCCCAAGACACTCGGGATTTTCAAAGCACCTTTTAAACCATTTTCCCCTTTCAGCTTTAGGACCTGCACTCACTTCAGGTGATACAAATCTTCACGTAGGAACAGTAAGGGCAAAAACCAGGGCCCTGCTAGCATCAGAGGCTGTAGCTCTGGACTTCATGAACACATAGAGCAGGCAGCAGCCTGGGAATCAGACAGGACAGGGGTGCAGGAACCCCAGACCAAGGGGTTAGTGGTACTGTTCCATCAGGAATTTGTACTAACAAACCCCTTTCCTTCACGGATCCCTCTGCCCTGGGACACCCAGAAGAGCTGGCAGAGCCATTAACGGGCTCTGCCTCTTCTGACTGTTAAAAGCATTTTTGGATTTGAGCCCCACACCTTTTATGAGCTGCTAAGAGAGATGGCTCCTGGTCCGAAGCACTGGAACCCGAATCCATTCTCTTTTCCAAAATCTGGGGCTGCGCACACTGGTAACTCCCTCCTTAATCAGTTTACAGTCAGGCTCCTGCCATAAATTCCAGACCTGCCAACACAACCCACTGAACAGTCCCAGCAAGACCTGCTGCTGGCCAGCAGGCAGAACAAACCCCTGCACACCAGCAGAGCTGCTGGAAGGTGCCGGGTTTTGAGGAGTCTTTGAGACCCCTGAGGGGTCATTCATTAATGAACCTGGGCATTCCCACGGAGCAGAGGCAGGGTCAGCTTTGGTGTTCAGCTCAAGAACATCACTCCAGTGAGATTGACACTTGTTCAGCTCCTCTAGAGCTGCATCTGCACTTCTTGACGCCAACGAGACCCACGGGGAGCCAAAAAACCCCCACATAAACATTTGCTGTGCTACCTGTGCCACAGAAAAAGCAAAGAATAAAGGGATGAAACACCAGCCTGGTACCTCAGAGACATTGATCCTTCCCTCCTGGAAGGAGCACGTGGTGGGGTCGTGGGTGCAGAGGTTCCTGTACTTGCACCAGTGGCAGCGGAAGGCGCTGTTCACACAGGACAGGCACCTGGGGGGGGAGAGAAAGGAGAGCTTAAACACACAGGTTATCCCCTGGCCTTGCCAGAAATCCTTCATGGGAAAACAGTTTCTCTGGGAGGACATTTCGATACGACAAAAAAAAAAAAAAACAACCAAACAACAACAAACAGGTCTGGGAAAACACCCGCTCGAAAGTGTCTTTAGGCAAGCTCACAATTCACTCCGTAATAAAATGCCAGCTGGGATTTATTGCACATCATTGGATTGGCATAAAATAAAGCACGACGTTGCGCAGACACCAACCAGGCTTGGTTTTTCAGTTTTTAGAAAGTGGAGAACAAGGCAAGCCTGGCAAAAAATGGGATCAGTTGTTTTACAAGTCAGGAATGCTTCAAGTCAACGGCAACACTTCTGCTTGGCCTCGGAGTGCAAAGAGTCCAGCAGGCCCTTTTGATTCATGTCAGGAAAAAATTAACTGTTTATGAAATGTTTTTGAGAGAACACAGACCCTTTTCAGACCTCGGGGGCCCAGCTGCCAGCAAACTGCTGGGTGGGTTTTGTTCCCCACTAACTGCTGCCAGAGAGAGGCAGGATCTGTGACAGCTGCTAATGTTCACAGCAGCCACCTCCTCCATCTCCGAGGCCACCCCTCTGTGCCACGTGGCAGCGTTCTGGTGACAATCTGCTGGCAGAAGTATGAGCTGGGATTCAGCTCTGTGTTGTAGCTTGTGGCTCCAGAGGCTGTGGTGCTGCCTGGAGTGGGCAGTGATGGGCTGGAGCAATCCCAGGGTCAGCACGGACAGAGGAGCATCACCAGGGAAGTGGGAGTGTGGCTCTAAGCAGGAAAACTGTGGGAAAGGAGCAAAACAGGTCTGAGTGGCTCTTGCCAGCTGGGCACAGGGAGCAGGGCAGTGCCTCCTGTGTGCTGCCACGAGAACATGTCTTAATAACTCAATTGTATTCTCCTTCTGATGCTTTCATAGTGACCTTAATAGCTAAGGAAGCTTATTCTAATCATGCACATGCAAATCTGGGGGAGAACATCAAGAGCTGCAAAGCTTATTTAATTACTCATTTGTCTGACCCATTTCTGCCTCTGTGGGATCTGTAGCACTTCGCCCACCTGCCCTCACCTGGCCTGGCCCTGGTGGCCACCACTCCCATCTGGGACTGCTGGGGCTCTCTGTTTTCCCTCTGAGGGAGGAGGATCTCTCTGACCACCCAGGCCAATGGCTTGGTTTGGCACCTCTCACTGCTCTGTGGTTTCTGTGGTTTCCTGGCTGCTGCTCTCAGCTCTGCCCAGCCCTGGCAGCGGGACAAGGGGCTCCCGAGCTCCCAGACTTACACCAGGTCACCACCTTTGCTTTTTCATCTTGATCCAGCTTTCTTAAGAACCTCTGTTGCTTCAGAAAGTGCCATCTCTCCACCTCATCCAGTCCTTACTAAAAGACACGTAACAGAGAAGGTTCCCTGACCCACCTGCAGCTCCCTGGGGACACAGAACTCATATACCTGAGCCCTGAACCACCTCAGCCTATGGGTTCCCAACAGCTGGATCCAGCATGGGAGGGTTCACAGGACCAGTCTGCAAAAGTAACCCGTTCCTGTCTACCCCCAAACCCCTCCTGCCCCTAATCTTTCCCTAATTCCACCTCCCAGGGGCACATCCCTCCGACACCAGAGCCCCAGAGGGTTCGGTTGCTCCCCAGACAGCCTCCCTGTTGCAGTCAAGAGCCTCAGGATCAATAGATGTCTCCTCTCTGCTGGCTGAGCCCTGTATTGCTGCCTCCTTTTTGCATGCTGTGATTCATCCCTGCCAGGCTGGCTCGTGCCCTTGTTGAACTCCCTGATAACGAGTCCGGTGTGATGTAAGTGCTGCAGAATTTACCACCCTGTAAGCACTTTATCTCCAAAACACAAGCTGGGAGAAAGGCAGGGCCACATGGAGCCAGATGACAGGCCAGGAAGGATGTATTGCCTCTCCTGACTCAAACCTCAGCTCCTCAGTGAAAATAGGGGTCCCTGGAATGCCATTCCTCATGCAAATTCCCAACCAGGAGAATGCAGGAGAGCCTGGTGGGGACTGCAAGTGCTGGCTGGTGCTGCACAGCCTGACTGAGGGACAAGGACCTAAGGACAGAGTTGTGCATGAGGGGTAGCACGACAGGAGGCAGCAATCATTGGGATTATGGCTAGAGACCACCACAGGTAGCAAGGGGGGACTGCAGGACTCACAGGGCTCCTGTCATCCCTGTGCCTCTGCTCTGTGCCATGGCTCACAACAAAATTAAAACCCAAAATGAAGGCATGCCTAGAAAAACCACAGGCCAGCCAAGCCCATCAGCACACAAACCCTCTTCCAAGCGCAGCATGAAAGGCCCTGGAGCTTTAGGCTCCAAATCCAGCACAGAAAGATTGGGAGTGACCCTGCACTGGCACCTGGTGACTCCAGAAGCACACCAGGCTCCAGGGCAGTGCTGCTCCAGGCACAGGAGCTACTCCCAGTCCTGTGGTCAGCCCTGCTTTTCCCCATCCAGCTGCTGGCAGGTCCTGCCCACAGTCCAGTCAGCTGCTTTAAGGCTTGCTTTGTTTCCAGAGAGAAATCCATAAAGGCTTCAGGTCTGTAAATGTGTTTTTAAGGCCAGCCAGCTGCCTGCTGCCTTCCAGCAGCAGACATGCCCGTGGGGGGATGTATTTCCATGATCCTCAGCAGCACCGAGCCCTCCAGCCCTCCAGGGAGCGGCCCACGGTGCCTGATCCACGCCTGGGCTGCAGCCCACCCCCCATCTGCCTGCAACCCACCTTTCCCTGCCTGCAGTTCACCTCCTGCTGCCTGAAACCCAGCTCCCAGTACCTGCAGCTCACCCTCCACCTACCTGCAGCCACCCTCAGTGCCTGCATCCCACCTCTCACTGCCCATAACCCACTTCTCCCTGCCTGTAGCCCATCTCCCATCACCTGCAGCCCCCTCCCATCACCTGCAGCCCCCTTTCCCCCTGTTGGCACCCCACCCCTTGCTCTGCCTTCCCCCCCCTCCCCGCTCCCTGCGAGGCTCCATCCCAGTTCACAGTTGCGGGCTCGCGCAGCTTGGGGGCACCAGCAGGTTGAGGTTGTTCCAGGCTCGCTCCACCTGCGGCTCACAAGGCTCAGAAAGCTCCACCAGGCACTCAGAGCTCAGAGCAAACGCAGACGGACTGGTGGGCTCGCCTTGCACCCCACGTGTCTGCTGGCTGGACCCAGCAGTGTCATAACCCCCCCCCCCTCCAACTGGTCCCAGGGACCAGCACCCATTTCTCAGCGTTTTTTGTGTAGTTTCTGGCTCTGCTGGGGTTGGGGACGGAGCACTCACAGCTGGTGGGCACTGCAGTTGTAGAACTTGAACTCCGTGCTGACGAACGTCCTCCCCGTCTCCTCTGACCTCAGCTGGAGCACGACTCCAAACCAGTCTGGGGTGGGGTAAAGCAGAGCCTGTAAGTCCTGCCAGCAGGAATGATGACACAGGGGCACCCGCTGAGCCCCCCTGCTGCTGGGGTACAAGGGGAACTCAGGCTGCTGCCATGCCTGCTCCACCAGCCATCAGGACCCCCACCCACACCCCCCTTGGCTGGACCCTGCCCTCAAGCCCCCCAGGGTGCTGGGCTGGTTGTCTCCAGCTATGCCTCCAAACCACAACAAAAATTCAGTGTATTCTGAGAAGCAGCCCAAGACTGGAATCACAGAATCACAGAAGGGTTCGGGTTGGAAGGGAAAAAAATCATCTCATTCCAACCCCCCTGCCATGGGCAGGGACACCTTCCACTAGACCTGGTTGCTCCAAGGGCCACCCAACCTGGCCTTGAACACTTCCAGGAACTGGGATACCATCTCCTAGAAGAGGAGACACCGCTGGAAACAAGTGAAGCATCAGGGAAGCTCTTCAGGAGCCTCAACACTGGGTTAATTAAGAGCGGATTGCTCTTTTGGAGTTTTTGCTGTGGGCAAGTCTAACCTGGCCCTGCTACCGTGGGGCTCTGGGCCCCCAAGTGTTCACCAATTCTCAGGCTTCATATAATGCCTCAGAAATACAAAGATATCAGCAGGGAAGGGCCACTGGCTCCTGGAAGGACGCCAAGGAGAAAATGAGTTTTAAGCAAGTGGCGTTTTGGTTACGGGAAGAGAAAATACGACAGCGGTGACATTAATGAAGAAACAACTCGAAGATCAGGACCAAAAAAATTGAAACTCCATCCACCTACTCGTGGGTGCTCAGCCAGGCCCAAGGGAGGGCTCCTGCTTTGCAGATTCACCCAGTTTGGTAAGGCTGAGAGCCCCTGCCCACTCGTGAGGCACCCTGGAGGGGACACACAGCTCCTGTCCTGCCTTGGGAGCTGTCTGGCAGTGCAGGGAGGGCGTAAAGACAGGGTAATTGTGGACTGCTGCCTGCTCCCAGTCTATCCTTCCCCGTGTGGGATGCATTTCTAAAGGATGAAGCAAATTTAGCAAATTTAGCCTTTGACAGGAGCACAAATGTCTCCAGCAGCAGCCCCAAAGGCTCTGCTCCACCCAGAAAACACTTCCAAACCCACTCAGAGCTGTCTGGTGGCACAGACATCACCAGGAGCCAGTGACCTACCTTGGTCCACGGGGATGGCAGGAACATCTTTGGCTGGTGGTGACACACACACCACCTGGCTGCCCGAAACCTGCCCTTCCACCTCCGTCAGGTTCCCGAACAGGCAGGTGACCCCGGCTGTCAGGTCTGGAGCATCGCTCACCAGCAGGCTGAGCTGCAGCGGGGACAGGAGGAAACACAGCAGCCAGAAAATCAGTCAGCAGGCAAGTCTGCCCAAATTTCCTTCGTATTTCCAGTCCCTGTTGCTTTCCCATTCCATGTAACCCCCTTAAATTACTCGCCTGCCCACGGGAGGTGATCAGATGCCCTTTAATGAGGAGGGGAGGAGGAAAAAATAAAGCCAAGGAGCAGGTTCTTTACGGATAAAAAACCACCTCACTGTGCCTTTGGGCACTGCAGGTCAGGAGTGGGGCAATGGCAGATTTTTGTCCCCTGGTTGCCCCACAGAAGCACTGCCACCCCCAATGCCCGTGTAGCTGGAGCAGCAGCAGTGTGTTCCCTCTCCTGCATGAGAGCAGCAGTGACCATCCCTCAGAGAGGCTCAAACCACCTCCCTGCCCCACGGCACGACCATCAGAGACCACCCTGCCCCGTGGCAATCAGGAATGAGCACGTTCCCAGTGATCCCATCACAGATAGGGACTGTCCCCACGGCAAAACAGTGCCTGGAGGGGTGAGTGGCCTCCCAGCAGCCCTATACTGTTTCCACAGGGAGTGTCAGGGGGGGCATGCCAGGAAGGGGAGGCAGCAAGGCCAGGACCCAGCTGCCACGGGGTGCTGGGGGGCTGCAGGAGCAACAGCTGGGAAGCTTCGGAGAGCCAGGCCTGAGCGCAGCTCACAGATGAGCTTTTTGGGAAACAAAGCCTTCCCTTTCACCAGCTAATGAAACCAAACCAAGAGAAATGTGAGCTGGGGCCCGAGGGGAAGGGGAATTTGTATCTGCCACCCCCTCCTGCCCGGCTCAGATGACCCCTTTGCTCCCCAGCCCCTCCTCGAGCCTGACTTCACGAGAAAACACCTGTGCCAACGGGGAAGGGAGAAAGGCTGGGGAATGGAGTGCCCACTGCCAGCCTGGAAAACGCTGGAAGTGCCTCTGGAAGTCCACCCCCAGCCCTGCTTACCGGGAGGCTGTGCTCGGACACGGAGATGCTGCTGGGCTGCACCGTGACGCTCATGCACTGGCTGATGCTGCCCGCGAAGCGGAACGGCTCGTGGGCTCGCTCACAGCTGTCCCTCGGGGAGCACCTGCCACAAAAAACAGTGTCAGAGCAGGGGAAACACCCGGGCAAGGTGTCCTGCACCGGCATCTGGAGATGCTCCGCACCTACACTGGGTGTTGGGCGCCAGGGCAGGGCCAAAGGGCGCTGAGAAACGTTCTGAGAGCAGAGGAAAGACAAACCACAAGTATCTCATGAGCAGCCCCCAGTCCTGCCTGAGCTGGGGCACAACCCAGGGATCTGAGTGCTGGGGATGACAGCGGGTGCTGAGGAAGAGGGGCTGAGCCAGGCACTCTGCAGTCCATAAACTCCTCATCTGCCCAGAAACTAAACCATAAAACTATAACAAGATGATGGCTCTATTCTGATTAAAACAAAACCACAGAGTTCACTAATCACCTCCTGCTGGAGCTGAGGGGTGAGACACAGCCAGGAATGGGACTTTCCAGCTGCTGCCAGCGGTGCTTGGCTGGTTTTCATGCCTTAAGCTCCCAGCTCTCTCCCATTCCCACCAGCAGGAATGCAAGCCCCAGAGCATGCCAAAGTGACTAGGACTGCTCCTAGCATGCTGTGTGCTCCAGGATGGCTCGTTATCCCTGGTTTTCCATTGGAGGTGTCCTTGGAGTAGAGTGACATTCAGTTGCTTCCAGAAGAGCACCCACCAGGAGGCTAAGGAAGAATTATCAGTGTTTCCAACCAGATATCTGAGACTGCAGCATTGTCATCCCTCCACGATTTCCTATGCAATGCCCTTTGGGGAAAATCCTTCTCTTCCTGGGGTTGGAAGATGCATTTGTCTTTTGGTGTTAACGGTGTCAAAAAGCCATCAGCAAACTTTGTCTCTTTTCACTCCCTGCTGATCTTGGACCTGCTTTCACAAAGGCCCCTCCCAGTCTTGCCCCAGCAAGTTCCTTCTGACAGTTTCTGGAGCGTTCGTGGTACCTGAATGAACAAGGCCCTGCTGTCACACTGCTTGTTTTCCTGGCTCCCTGTGGAGCAGCTCCAGCTGTGCCAGGCACACAACCACATCAGCAGAAACACCTCCTGCCCACTCAGAGGCTGCATTTTTGCCATCAAGCTCTAGCCACTGACAGGTGCCTGGCAAAACCAGGCTCTGGAACAGGACCACTGCTCACTGGTTGCCCAGAGAAGCTGTGGTTGCCCCACTCTGGGAAGTGTTGTAGGTCATGTTGGATGGGGCTTGGAGTGGAAGGTGTCCCTGCCCATGGCAGGGGATGGAGTGAGATGAGCTTTAAGGTCCTTTCCACCCCAAACCATGGTGGGATTCTGTGATTCTATGAAACAGTGGGACCAGAACCCTTCTCATGAGGCTGTTTGCTTTAGATTAAGCGAAGTTTCCACTTCCCCTTTCCAAACCACCTGTGTGATCCCTGGCAAATGCTGTTGCTGCTCTCCTCACCCTCTTGCTTTTAGTACCTTTTCCCTTGGAGCATAATGGAGCTAAATATGAATGCTGCCAAAGGAAGAATTATCGAGGTTTAAGTGAATCTGTAAGATAGCTTTAAAGTGAGCTCTTGACTGGAGCCTTTATCTCATTGACTCGCTGGAATGGCTCTTTTTTATCATACTATTTATGGTAACAGCCCTAACAGAGATAAATAGGTCTGGAGACAATAACACACTCGCAGAGAGCAGCGCGTGGAAGCCTTGCAGGTTTCGGATCCCACTGGGCTGAAGAGACTCTTTAACAATCTCCTCAAGGCCTCTGATCGCTCCCAAAGAGCACTCACTGCTCCTAGAAGAGGAAGAGCAAAGGATCTGCTCTCCAGGCAGAGGATGAACTTGCATGGGAAGCAAACCCCTGGCAGGGAGGACACAGCAAAGGCTCCGGGCAGGAATGGGCTGCTCAGCCATCACCTGCTGTCCCAGGGACCCCCAGGCCAGCAGGAGAACGAGAACCTTTCCCATCCTGCTGGTTTTCACCACCTTCTCAAATGTCCTGCACCCAGAATCCCTCAAGTCCCAAGTGCAAGGCATGTGCTGTCCATGGCCACCACCTCATCAACCACTAGTTTTTGTGAGTTAATCTGCTTTGGGAATCTCCTGGTTCAGGTTCAAGGCTAGAGCCCCCAGTGTGGCCAGCTCCTGCTTCAGAGCTCGCTGATTTCGCCCTCACCCACACCTCATCCATCAACCACTCTGTGTAATACTGGGTAATGAAACAGTCCAGGACAACCCCAATCCTTTCATTTTTCCTTTATTCCTTACTATTCCATTATTTCCTTCCTCTCTGGCTGGTGGTGGGGAAGGCAGGACACACTGCCTGATGCCCCCTGGAATGGGGTGGTGCTCTGCCCATCCCTCTCATGTCCATCCCTACTCAGGCATCCAACACATCATTTAAAATCCTGATTTTTTTTTTAACAGGCTCCCAGATCCCTCAGAACCTGCAGGTCCACAACTCTCAGCTAAACCTCTGGCAACTGCAAATTTGGATTCCAAGTGTCAAGAGAGGAGATGCCATAAGAGTTGGCCTGCCCTGCTCCTCCCCACAGACACCCTGAGCTGCCTGGGTGCCTTGGTACCCCCCAGGACACAGACCCCAAATCCAAGGAGCAAAATCCCACAAGCAGTGGGGAGAAACCTCTGGATTTCAATCCCCAACAGACACTCAGTGCTGGTGTTTACCAGCTCCACACTTGCTCAGGCCACCAGCTACTCTCTTGCTCTTCCAAGGATTAAATGAACTCTTCCAAGGACTAAATTATCTCCTCTTCTGCCCCTCATCCTTTTAACACACCTTCCTTTCAGCTATCAGTGTGAGCATCACACTCTGACATGCCACCCTTCCTGCTGGTCCAGCTGGAGGAATGTGTAAGAATTAGAGGAGAGAGATGACAAATTAAATACAAACACTCCAGCACTTGGGGCCTCCAAACAAACACGACAGAGGCTTCAGGAACAGCAAGATAAACTCAAATATTTAAAGCTTAAAACAAAAGCTAAGAAATGATCATTGCTCCAAAGTGCAGATGCTTGAAGGGAAGAGTTGAGAAACACCATCAGGGAAGGAACCCTTGTTGGGAATAGGTTAATGCTGAAATGTCATGGCCAAAAGGGCAGAGGAAATGACACTTTTCTCTCCTCTTGACATTGAGGGTTTTCTCTCTGCAAAATGAAGATAACAACCTTTACCTGCTTCCCAGGTGGCTTATGAAGATTCAGTTCATTAGCATTAGGAAAGTGCTCGGTGATCCTTGCAGAGGAGCTGCTGCAGGAGGCTGAGGAGCAGCACCAAGCACACCCACCCACAGGTACTGAATGCAGCATCCCCTCCCCATCCTGCACAGCTGTCCCAGCCTCTGGAAAGGCACACAGGGCAGAGCCAAAGGGATGGGAATCCTCAGGGGTGGAAATCACTCCTTCTGACAAAGCAGTTGTCACAGTAAAGACTTTCAGACACAACTACACACAGGGTGCTTCAGCTGTAGGGCTGGACAAGGGCTGTCTGAAAAAGAACAAGCTAAAAAAAAACCCTCAAGTGATGATGCCCAGGGTGCCCTGGGGTGCTGCTGGTGGGATGCTCAGGGCTGTGCTGCCACCCTCAGCCCCTGCCTGCGTGGAGCCAGGGGGATGCTCAGGGCCAGGGGCTGAGCCGGCCCTCCTGCACCTCCCCAGGCGTGGCAATAACCCAAACGAGCCGTGGGGAGCTGCCTTGCACCCCGAGGCCCACGGGTCCCAAATCCAGGCCGGATTTGCGGAGGAGCCTGGAGTTCCCTGCTCCCCTCCAGCACCTGCTCCTCGGGCAAGTGGCCAAGAGCTGCCTTGTGGGTCCCTGGACTCTGCATCCCCCACCACTGCCACGCTTTCCATGCATTTAACGGGGCTGCTCTGCAAGCTGGCACTGAGCCAGAGGGATTTCTATTCCTCTCCTCCGGCCTCCTCCAGGCTCTCCCCGTCTGCCCCCGCTCCTCCTCTGCCCGGTGGTCTCCCTTCCGCCTTAGGAAGTGATCCTTATTATGGCAGCAGAGAGAAAGGAAGGACACGGACACCTCCTGAATGCAGAGAGTGTTTCCTGGAGCTCCCCTGAAAAAGAAAAAAACAACCACAACCAACAACCCACCACCCTTAGCCCTTTGTGGCTGGTGATGCACGTGGGGGGCTGCCAGCCCCGAGCCCTCCGCTCCTGAACAGCTGGAGCACACAGACCCCTCTGACCTTCCCTTGCAGCATTTAAATATCTCTTGCTGGTGCATTTAGAAGGGCTCAGCGCTCTGCCCTGGTGCTGTAACCTCGCTGAAAGCAGAGTCCTGCTCACATAATCAAAGTCTACCGCTGCCTTTAGAAATTCCCTGTTACTTGGGATTTGCGGCTCGGGCGAGCAGGAGTGTGCAAAGCACGAGGTCTCCACTCCCACCAGTTTAAATTCTGGTTTTCCACCATGTCCACATCACCCTCTCCATGCAGTGAGTGACCCACTGCTCCTAAAACAGGAGTTTATTTTCCTTTACCTCTCCCCAGCAGTTCAGGGAATTTCCAAAGGCATTCACGCTGCCAGAAAAAACGATTTAAGGAGCTCCAACCTAATTCTTTTCGTGTGGGAGGTGCTTGGTAGGCTCTGAAAGCTGCTTTTACCATCATGAAGTGGTCAAGGCTGGACTTACATGTGGTGGAGGGAGCACCAGCCACAGTGGGGGTCTCCCGAGCTCAGGCACTCCCCGCAGGTCGTGTACTGCTCACAGGACTCCACGGGCACCCGGGACACCTGCAAGGGAAGCAAACACAGGGCTCAGTGCTGCTCTCACACCAGCAAAACCAGAGCAGCTCCAGGCCCTGCTCCGCCAGTTGGAGCCACGTAACAGGATGGCAATTCACCGCCTTAAATGAATTTGTTCCGATATCCAAGAATAGGAAATACTGGAGAGCGAGACGTGAGGTCAGCCCGTCCCTCGGGGTGCGTCGTGGGCACACAGAGCCCCAGCCCACTCCTGGCGCCAGAACCCCCCGACCTCCCCGCCCAGCAATGCCCCCATGGCCAGAGCTGTTCTCTCCTCCCTGATTTACAGCCGGCTATCTCACGCTTCCCCCAGGGGAAGCTGCTTCAGGGAGGAAAGCTGGCGGGGAACAAAATTCATTGGGATTTTGTCAGCTTGTTTAGTCTAGGCGGGTGTTTCACTGCTTGCTCCTCCTTGGCCACCCTGAGCCCTTCCAGCACCAGCGTGGACTTGGCCCCCCAGGCATGACCCACCAGGGGATTCCCATCTCTCCCATGCAGAGATGCCAGGGAGGGAAGTACAGGTGGAACAACCCCAAACACTGCTGCAAACCCCTGCGTGCACTTCAGGCAAGGAGGTCCCTGCAGGATGCTGAGGTGTAGCACGGTCCAGACCTGTTTATCAGCCCTGAAAACCCCAAAGGCTCCAAAGTGACACCAAGCTTTAACCACAGGTCACTGCTTGACAACGTGAAGAAAATTTTAACCTTTTTTAACCACTTTAACCTTTACAAGCCATCCCTTTGCCACCTCCAATGGGCACGGTGGGTTTGCATCCCTGTCCTGATGCTGCAGGGGGATGCACCTACACTGGTCCATACACACAATGTATGGAAGAAATTCTTTACCATGAGGGTGGTGGGGCACTGGCACAGGTTGCCCAGAGGGGTTATGGACACCCTAAAAGTGTTCAAGGCAAGATTAGACAAGGTTTGGAACAACCCGGTCAGGAGGCGCGGAACGCGACAAGGCCCCTTCCACCCCAACCCGTTCTGAGATTCTATTTCCACTCCTACTCCCCAAACACCGTAAATAATTATTGCCCAGCCCCGCAGCCTTGGCTGCTCTCTGCTCAGGCCCTGGGAGTGATGCCTGCAACTGGCTGGAAATTAAAACAACTGCCGGCATCGCACTCGCTCTGTCCGTCAAAACAGCACCCGGCTCCCAGCAGCTGGGAGGGAAAGCAGTGACCAGCACTGAAAGGAGCAGTGTCTCCCCAAACAACGGCCACTTTCAGGCCAAGTGCTGTTGACACAGTGAGAACCCAGTTCCTCTCTGAGGACGACACCAATAGGGCTGCTATTCTTCTTGTTTCCTCAGCCCCTACTCAACAGCTTTTCCTGAAATAACAACAACCAAAAAAAAAAAAAAAAAAAGAATCGCCTGGGGATGAGCCCGGGGATTGTTTTGCCACCATGCCCACAGCCATCCCACCAGCAATGGTCACCCAGCATTTCCCAGTGCAGACCAGCACAGACATCACCCTGTTCCTGGGTGGAAAAACTAGAAGTAAATGTGTTTTCCAAACCCAACAATCATCCTGTGGCTCTCATCCCCCGTGGGAGACACCAGCCACCACAGCGTGCATCGAGGAAGCTCACTGGGTTTTCCCTAAAATCTCTCCAGCATGTGCAGGTGGGTTGGCTCTCACCCACCCTGGAGGTCAGGACAGCCCCCCAAATCATCAGGCAGTGCTGACCCAGCTCCTCATACCCACAGAGTGAGGCTTGGCAGGATCAGTCCCTGTGATTTATATGCAGCTCAGGGCTTGTTTCATGTTTGTGAGGAGCTGGATGCTCTCACAGGGCTCTAAAAATAACAGAGGGTTTGAATTATATGAATAAGAGTTCATTAGAGATGATTTTGCGTTGCGCGTTCGGGTTCTTTTTCTGCTCAGAAGCTGCGGCTTCTGCACATGAGAATCCTTTAAAAATGCCACAGAAATTGTGAACAATGCAAAGAGTTGCAGGGTTCCAGCCCAAATGGGACCATTACATCCTTTCTTTGTAATGCTGGAAAAGGGCAAGGCAGGGAACTTCACTCATTCAATCTTTTTTGGGGACCAAAACAGGCCTGGCTGAGGTGTGTGGGTGGGCTTGGTCTTACACCTGAGGGTCCCTCTGGATCAGCAGTTTCATAGCCTTGGATATGCCCTATGGTCTCTGGCTGGAGGAAAACTGTAAAACTTCAGAGAAGAATTAACCATTTCTTTCTCCAGCACTTAATCCTGCATCTTTGAAATGCACCCTTCATAGAAATTATTGCCCCAATGTCCAAGTAAAAGTTTAAATGAATAAGTTTAGAAAGATTATGATCAAAAGCACTGAAGTATTTCCATGCATGAAAAAAAACTGGGGGATTTTGCAGTATTTGCCCAGCTCTCTCAGCACTAACACATCATCAACCCCCTTATACCAGCCACAATCCAAATATCAAAAATATTCCAGCCCTCTACAGAGTATGTTTCATTTTAAGAGGAAAACAAGAGAAATCCCTTTAAGAGTAGGACACATCCATATGTTATTCCACATCTATCATGAACACAGAAGACTGAAAGCTGTATTTCCTTTAGAGACAGCACAGCAGTAAAACATTGCTGCCCTTACTCTTCCTGATGGCAGGTTGGAAAGACTCTCTTGGCTTTAGGTATTTTTAAACTGTTCTCTGACAGCCTAACTGTCAATTTGAGACCAAAGAATTTGCGCTGGGCTGGGCAGAGAAGACAAGGGACAGCAGTGCCTGCAGCTGGAAGGAGAAACAAGATGGATCAGGGTGGGGCACAGGGGACTCCCAAGTCCAACAATTTCCTCCCAGGTCCCCTTCAGCCAACAAGGAGATGCCAAAATGAACCTGGTAATTAAATGATAAAGTCTCATTACTCCTTTCCCCTGACTGCCTGACCCATAACATCAGCTAAAAAAAAATAAAATACAATGAAATAAAATAAATCAATACAGACTCTCCAAAACACACGAATTCCAGCTCGGCCAGCCCCCAGAGAAAATGAGTGCAAGAAACCAGTTCCAAATAAATAAATAAACACCTAAAATACACAACTAAAGCAAAGTTTCCACAGCTTGTGCGTGCTACCAGCCCAGGCCTCTGACCTCCCTGGCTGGAGACAGCCCTCAGGGTGTCCCACCACCACGGCACGCTGCCCACAGACCCCTCAGGGGGCTGGAGTTCAAACAGAAAATCTATTTTTAATGACTTTGGGGAGTGGAGTAGAGATGCCAACCAGTTCAATGTAATTAAAGCTATCTATCACTCAGCGAGCAGGAGCCCAAAGTTGATGAACTTTCCAATGAGGTTTTATTCTTCCCTTTATTCATGAGAAAACACCGCTTTGTGCTGGTGCAGGAGACGTGAAAAAGTGTGGGAAGGAGCAAGGAGGACACATCAGTTCCAGCCATTAATGTGTCAGGGTGACAGGGAAAACAGAGTCAAACTTTCTCAGGGGGCTGTAAAAAGTCTGACAGGCTCCTCTTCTCCTCCCTGAGTCTCCGTGCAAAAACTCCAAATGGAGAGTCCTCCTGAGGTGCATTTGCCAAGGAATTACCAGCGTGCAGGGGTGGGAAAGAGAGCAAGACATGTGGGTCCAACCCACCCCACACTGTGTGAAAATTCCTACCTGGAAATGGCTTCTTGGTTCAAGCAGAGCCTGTGGAGATCTCAGACACGCTAAGGGTGATGCCAGCAAGGAGCACAGAAGACCCAGAGACAAGTGGGATGTGGGCAGTGCACCCACGGGGCAGCAGCCAGGACACAGGGGAAGGAGGAGAAGGGTGAGTTTTTAACCAGAAAGCATCGAGGACCATCCCCAGAGTGCTGTTAAACCCCTGGAGGCAGCAACACCTGCTCCAGCCACCAGTCCCTGCCACAGAGGAAGGGACCCAGGCAAGGAGGGGATGAGGGGGAGTTCTCCTGACAGGTACAGCAGCTCCTGCAGGACCCAGCTTTCCTCTCCCACACTGCTCAGCAGAGAAGGATTATCAGAGCTACCAACGGGCTGTCAGAACCAAATCAACGCCTGTAACTTTTGGCAGAGAGGCAGCTGAGTGGGAGAGGACACGGAGACAACGTTTCCATGGCTACAAGGGGATTATTTAATTACGGCGCTGCAGATGCATGTGGAGAAAGTCCCTTAAACTCTGATCCAAGCAACCTTTTCAATGAGTTGGGCTTTGCTGCTATAAGAACCTCATTAGCATCTTAGGAGGACAAGCTGTGTTGGAGCACAGGGGACCAGATCACTTCTTCAGTGAGGGATCAGACCTTCTCCAAGCATTCCCGTCTCCTTGGCTCCCTGCTACCCTCCACGAACAGCGTTAGGCTCCCGAGGGAGGTGATGAAAGCAAGAGCAGCATACTCTGGGAAGCAGGAAAGACTGAAAAAATAGCGAATGTTCCAAAGTAAGGCTTGATCAAGCTGTAAAATTGTCCTGAAGCCAGAGTTTCCTCCATCCATCCGGCCCAGCAGCAGCAGGCAGGGCCTGGGCTCGGAGCAGACTCATGTTCTGGCACTCAGGCTCCTGCAGACAAACACTTTCCTGGGGTTTTACCACGGCTCGAGTTAATCAGCACATCAATATGAAACATCTGAGCGGGGCTTGCTGGAACAACAAAGTGCCAGGCAGAGATCCCATCCCCGCTCCCAGGAGCGGCACAGTATCATGGAAACCTGGGGGAGGAGGGATGGGTTTTCATCTCCAGCACGGGCTGCTCGTGACCGCCCATGGAATGCTCAGTCTGCTCCATCTGGCAGCTCCTCCTCCGCCCTCGGCAGGTGATGGTGATGCTTGAGGGCTGCAGAGTGGGCTTGTGCAGGAGGTGGTGCAGGGACAGGACACCCCCTGCCCCGATCACCACCCTGCCTGGGATGCCAGCTGTGTTGTGGTGCAGCCCTCCAGGCTGTGCCCGGCTTTTGGGATCCCACGCTGGCATCCACGTGCCCACCCCGTGCTCAGACTGGCACGCCAGCGCCAGCTCTGTGTGACAGTCACCACTCCTAAGTGTCTTGGCAGCCATCAGCTCTCCCTCCTGCTTCTCATGGACCATCTGCATCTGGGGAAGTGAAGGGCCAGGGATGCATGGCCTCCTCTATCAGCTCCGCTGCCTCCAGAGCCGGCAAAACCTTGGGCATGTACAAAATTGGGAAGCCATTCTTTAATCTCCAGTGTTGGAATAAAACCATGGGCTGGGGTATTTACTCAGGCTTCTGGAACTGGGAAAATACAGCAAAATTTATGGATTACAGTTAGGTCAAACCTGGCCACAGAGGTGCAGCCACACACGCTGGTTCCTGCCCCACATGGTGCTGGTGGGAGCCCGGTATCCCCTCACATGGATGGCCATTGAGGAGGACAGGATCCTCAGCATAACATCCCATCTGGGACACTAAACCACTTTGTTTTCCCACAGAACTGACCCCTTGACAAGTAAAGGGGGTGATGAGATAAATGTTTACACGTGGCAGTAATGAGGAATGAGATGCTAAAGGTCTTCACCACAAGAACAGGGTTATGCTGTGATACACCCACGTGTTTCCTCCCCTGGAAAACCACCACGCCCCAGGGGAGCCGCAAATTTGTTCTTGGCTGCAAAGAAATGTTCAAGTGAGTTTCTGGAAATCGAGGTCTGTGCACTCTGCAGCTCCATCCAGGTGGGAGATCCTCCTCTTCCTCCTCCTTCTCCTCAGCTCTGTGCGCTGCTGGCACCAGCCAGGGTGACACAACTTCTCTGCTCCTTTGGAGTTCCCTCTGGGCTTGCTCTGGATTTCAGGATGCTGTGCCCAGAGCAGCCACATCTCACATCCAAGTGTCCCTGCCAGGGGATGTCACTGCTGCCACCAGAAGTGGCTTCTTGTAGTGCTGGCACCATCTTCTGATGCTGCTGGGCGAGACCACCCTGCCACGGCCACCCAGCCGATGAGCACTGCCCTTTGCAGCACTGATTAGCCCAGGCCCCTGGGGAACTAATTAATCAGGATAAAAGGGGGGCAGCTTTCCAAACTTCCCAGGCTCAGGTGGGGATCAATCCAACACAGCAAACTTTCATCTCACATCAGTTCGTGGCCTCTGCGTTCGGTGCTTTGCCTCCCTGCCATGCAACTCCTGGCCCGCTCCCTGCAGTCACCGAAAAGTTTTAACAGAAGCTCAGAAAATTAATTAAGGTGAATAATTACAAAGTGCGTGCTTCTTCCCCTCTCTGTTTTGCGAGAAAAGCGGCAAAAATAGAATTCGGGATAATTCTGGAGTTACAACCAGTGTAATTAGGTGTTCAGCGCGCCCTCACAATCGGGCTGTGCTTATTAAAATTACTGTTTTAGTCAGAACATTTTGCCAGAGAGTCATTAACAGCACAATGCTTCGATTCCCCACGACTCTAATTAGACTTGGACGCCTCCAGCGCAGGGATGCCCGGCTCCACTGCCCGCTCAGCGCTGCAGGTGATGCACTGTAGGGATCCTGACAAGGCTCCCAGGGTCCTGGACAGCAAAGCAGGGGCATCAGGCTCTGCTGTTTCCTCCTTGGAATAAAGGAATCCTTGTATTTCTCCTGTGCAATGCTTTGCTTTAGGCAGAAATGGGCCTGTGATAAGTCGGTGATAACTCTGTCCCTGGACAGCAAATGGCCACGTGGCACACAGGGCTGAAGTTGGCACAGTCAGGAGATGCCCAGCTAGGAATATCTGCAACGTGAGCTGCAGCACAGATGTTCTGGGGGGTTGTTTCCATGCACATCCCTGTGCCCTCAGCAACACCTCCCTGGCCTTGGTGTTGAGGAGCACATGGGACAAGACAACAACTGGAAGAACGGGAATAGGTTTCCCAGAGAAGCTGTGGCTGCCCCATCCCTGGAAGTGTCCAAGGCCAGGTTGGACAGGGCTTGGAGCAACCTGGGCTAGTGGAAGGTGTCCCTGCCCATGGCAGGGGGTGGAACTGGATGGAGTTTAAGGTCCCTTCCAATCCAAACCACTCTGTGATTCTACAACATCTTGAAGGTGGGGACCACCTTGGAAAGAACGAAACACCCTGAGCATCCATAAACAACATCCCCACTCCGAGAAGCATCCCAGACCGGTTTGGAAGTGATGGAGGCCTCAAAGCAGGTGTGTGCCTGTGTCAGAGCAGGGAGCTCCATGCTCTGGAGCACAGACATCCAGCTCTGTTATGAAAGACCTAAATCTCCGTGGTGTGTATCACAGGAAAGCTCAGTGCCTGCTGCCTGCAATTGCCTTCAGCCGTCTGTTTTTCCTCTCTCCCCATAAAAACCACATGCCAGACAGCAGAGGCCCCTTCCCCCAAGCTGCTAGCCTAGAACTCATGAATTCACTTAAGTTGTTAAAAGGGATTGTGGCAGGCTAAGATAAAACAGAGGAGTTTAAAATGACAAACAGACTCCTAAATGGGACTCGAGTCTTAATGAAAACAGTAATGAATGAATGAGGCAACCAAATATTACCCATTAATATTAGACAGATAGATTAGATCCCTAGGCACTGCATTTAAAACCGACATGAAATTACTTCAATTACTCTGCATTGATAAATAACAAGGCCATATTTACTGTTAAAACACGTTTCCTCCACCCTCCCCCATGCTTGCTTTGGCTGCTGCTTCCCAAGAGGGAGAGCAGACCACTGAGAGGCTGGAAAATGCACCAGGCTGGAAGCTTCCACCTCTCCCCTCCTGTCTCACAGGAGACCTGGGTGACTCAGCACCCACCACAGGTATTCCAGGGCACCTGCCACAGAGGAACAGTCCCATCAGTCTCAATTACAACCATCAACGCTGCTATTTCAGCCCTGGCATCGCTGTGCAAAAGCCAAAGCAATCACTGATGATCCACTTAAAACCTGATGCTCACAGCATCCTTCCCTCTCAGAAATTCACTCCACTTCCCCTTGCTGGTGGGTTACAGCTGCTCAGCATCCTCCTTTCCACACTAGGAAAGCGAGATTAACCTGATCAGAGGCCTCTTCTAATGAAGAGATCATAGGTGGATAATTCCTGGGTGTTCGGTGGCATTTACATGCTAATGATGAAAGGCACTCTGGTAAAGGTAATGTCAACACCAGTCCCTTGTCCTCGGATCTCAGCCTCCAGCCCAACCATCTGCTTGTTCTCAGGGTTCAGAGGAGCCCTGGAGAACAGGCAAAAAGCTGCAAAACATCCTTTCCAGTTCTGCTGCCTTGGCCCGTGAAGCCCCGTGCCCAGATGAAGTCTCCGGGATGACTTCCCGGAGGATGCTGCGCTCAGAGCTGGATGCTCTGCTGATGGGGTAAACAGAGCACGACTGTAAGCACACCAGGGCTGGTGTGTCAAACCAGTGATGCTTTGCTGCTACAGGATCTTAAATATCTGCAAAAAAAAAACATCCCTCACTCGGTCTCATCACGTATCAGTAAACAAGAAAGACATAAAATATCTCATTTCGGAGATACAAGAGGAGCAGCCTGGAGCCAGAGCAGTGTAATGAGCCACAGAGCCTGAGCCCAAACCCCAGGTCCTTGCTGCAGTCAGGAGATGCCACACCTCATGATTTCTTAGGGAAAGGAGGGGAATAACCCCCAGCTTCCCCCTCAGCTGGGATGCAATCACCTAGGGAAAGGCTGCCCAGGTCACTCCAGCTAAAAAGCTGCTGCGTGGAGGATTCATTTAGTGTGGGAACAGGGGGCAGGAGGGCTGAGGGGGCTGTGTGTGTACCATGCAGGCATAAATTACCTTCCCAGGAAGGCAACAAAACCCAGGCTTGGTGCTTTCCCACCCTGAAACAAGGGGTAAAGCAGGGAAGTGAAGAGGGAGGAATGCACGGAGCTCTTCCCACAGCTCGGGGGATGGATGACCTTTGCAATACTATACCTGTATAAATCTTATTTAATGAAATAATAAAAAAAAAGAATAGATGAAGGTTAAATCATTCCCTGCAGCAGATTTACACTGAAAACAAAGTCTGTTCAGACAGCGGTTGGTTTACACAACAGGCCTTTAACATTCCTTTCTTAACTACTGGGGTGACTCCTGACCAGCCCTAACCACAGGATGAGTGATTGGAACCCTCGAAGCCAAAGGCAACTTGCCAAGACGGAGGCAAAGGAAACAGCTCTAGTCTGGGGTTTACTTTAAACACACAATTAGGGGTTTCGCTGGGTCACAAGTCACAACATGGTGGTTTTCACCCGTCAAACCTTCCCCACGACACTCCCAGCCCTGGGGACGTGACTTCATTTGCAGCGCCACCACAAGTCAGCACTTTCGACGCCCACCTCCCCTCCCCGTGCACGCCACAGAGCAAACACCGCTGCCTGCGGCTTGGAAGTGCCCCTGGGAAACTGGGAAAACTAACCAAGGGCCTCCCATTATGTGAAATAAAAGCTGGAATGGGTTTTGTAGCCGGAGAAGGTCGGGCAAAGAGTTTAGCTTTCATCTTTACCTGCTTTTTCCTTGGGCCTGCTGTTTGGCTGCACGGGAGATGTGGAATCAAAGAGCAGCTCTGGGGCTGTGGCACCGCTTTGATGAAAGGCAGGGGTGATATAAGCTCAGAGCTTATCCATAAATTTCAGAATTGCTGCATTAACGCTCCCAGGGCTGCAATGCCAAGTCACTTGTCCCTAGAAGCCATGTCAGCTCCTGCTGTAAACAGTTACTTTGACATCAGCTTCTCACTGTCCAGATACAGCACTCAAAAACAGTGGCATTTTGGGCAAATAATGCCATGAAACTATTTCTGCTCCATCAGAGCCTGAGGAACTTCTGCATATATTTCCATAAATATCACTGGCGTCAGTACAGCAACAGACCCAACAGACTGCGAGGGGGATCCTGCAGACTGCTGCTGAGCCTACCAAAGATCAGCTCCAGGAAAAGCTACGGGGTTGGAAGGAATCTGAAAGGACAAAATAAACCAACTCCCGTGGAAATTGGTAGCCCTCAGCTCCTTGGAGAGCCTGGGAACGAGGGGGAACGTCCTCCCAGCTATCAAAACGTGCAAATCGTTGCCCCAGGAGGCTGAAAGTAGATGGCACTGAACAGACTTGCACAGATCAGCTCATTAAGGACAACTTGGGAATGGCAAAACCAGGAGAAGGGCTGGTGGATACGTGGCCTGCCCTGTCTGCTGCCTCTGGCAGGGGATGGGGCACAAGGAACCACCCCAGTGGTTCTCTCTGCCATATGAAAGACATGATATCATAAATTCTAGACAAAATTTAGTCCAAATTATCTTTTTCAGCTGCAAACCTCCCACAGGAGGCGAATCCCCACCTGTGTTGGGGCAGCAGAGCTCCAAGGGGATCTTCCCTCCCCTCAGCTGCCCTCCTGCTGGAAGCCTGCACCGGAGCAGCTGCTCCAAGGGCATTTCTCCACAGGGTAGCTGGCAAGGGACGGGGTTAATAGGCCCACTCCACGTGTGACCTCTCTTCCCTCTCTCTAAGAGCTCCTAATTACCGAGCTAAGGGAAGAGGGGCAGCCGGCGGGCTCTGCCAGACCCCGGCGCTCCCCTCGCTGATGGGATCGATCGCAGCCCTGGGAGAGGCAGCTGCTCCCGTCCCACCCGCACACAGAGCGAGCTGATCGAGGCCAAAACCACCCTGGTTAAAACAGGGCAAAGCAGCAGGTCCCTTCTTCCCACAAAGGGGAGCAGATTTGAGGGGGAGCGTGAATAAATAACGCCGCTAATGAAACGACGACGCCGGCGCGGCGGGGACGCAGAGCGATGACTCTATTCCTGATGCACCGGCAGCCTGACAATTGGCAAATGAACCTCTGCAGCTCTGTGTTTTCCCCTCTTTATTCTTCTCTCATAAAACTGGCAGGGACAGGGGTAGGACAGGGATGCTGGCGGCAGCTGTGTTCAGTATGAAAAATGAGCAGCATATGTATGGGAGGCAGCTGGAACCCAGCGCGAGGGACCCCACGGCTCCCTCTGGTTATTTCCCTCTCTCCAGTGGGGCTCTGGGCTTAACCCTTGCCTTGCTCCACTGCTGCACGGACCAAACCAGCCAAACCCATGGACCTGAGGCCACACCAGCACCCAGTGCCCCGGGACTGCAGCAGGTTCCCCGCATTTCTGGCGTGCCCGGGAGATTAGGGAGAAGTTGTGGCCCTGCTGGAATGGGCAACATGTGTACACATGGAATAACAGGCCCCAGCTGCTCCCAGAAGCAGATGAAACATTATCCTCAGTGCATAACTGAGGGACCAGTGCTGGTGAGGGCACAGCACAAGGGCTGCAGCAGCGTCCTGTGTCCATTCCCAGGCTGATCTTTATCCAGAGCCCGATGGGCCCAAGGTCTCAGCCTGGCACTGAGACAAGGTGTGCCCAAAAACACTCGTAGCACCCTGTTTCGAGGTCATTACCCTAATGCCACCCCTGTCCTGCCCACCTCGGAGGCCAGGGATGGAGTTCCCTCTCCCACACGCCTTCTCCCCACCCCTGCCCGTACAGAACCCACCTTTCTGATCATCTGGCCACTTGCCACCCCTGGCACGCACTGGGACACAGAGGCCACATTTTCTTTACCCTCCCTGCTCAGGAGGAAGCCCAGGGCTGCCCGGGAGGACGTGTCCTGCCACCCACCTCGAAAGGGACCCCACGTGTCCGCCCCGGCCGCGGCACAGCAGGGTGGGCAGCCCCGCATCTGCCCGCTCCCAACAGACCCGCGGGCTGTGCTGCGCCACAATGCCCCCTTTGTTCCCGGCTCTGGCACGTCCGAGGGTGTCAGTGACACTGAAAAGCTTTGACTGGCCCTTTCTGTTTGTTTTCTTGGCACACGCGAGGATCATTTCAATAGCCCAACCCCGGCTCTGCCCCGCACCTCGCGTGCGACTCACACGATTATCCAACAGCAGCTTTGCCTGGAGAAGGGGCTGAGCAGAAAATGAGGGTGTCCAGCCCCTCCAGCGCCCATTTGCCTCTGCCTGCTTTCCCAGCACAGCATCACACATCCCAGGCTGGGTGACCTGGGGCACTGAACAGGCTCCCCAGGGCCGTGGTCACAGCCCCAAGGCTGCCAGAGCTCAAGGAATGTTTGGACAACGCTCTCAGGGACAGGGTGGGATTTTGGGATGTCCTGTGCAGGGCCAGGGGTTGGACTGGATGATCCTTGGGGGTCCCTTCCAACTCAGCATATTCTAGGATTCTATATAGCCCGGCTGACAGGGCTGCAAGGTTCATCCCTTAGATGCCCACATCCCATGGGATGTTGCCTTCCCAAGGGGACAACAAGCTTTGGGGCAAAGCTGGGGAGGTTCAGTACAGCCACCCCTGACCCTGCTCAGATCTTCTCCACAGCCCCTCACAAAGGTCCGCTGCATGCAACACAGGGACACGAGCAACCCTCAATTCCCCGTTTTTGAACCATTTCAGGGTTCTTAAACTCCTTAAATACATTGGAAACCTGGGAGGAAAGTCACAGGCACGGCTGGTTCGTGTAATTTTATAGAGCCCTGAAAATCCAGAGCATTTGAATGCCCCAAGTAGCTTTAAAGGTCACAGAGCTGTATCACTGCTGCTCTCACAGGCTGACGGTGGTCCTGCTCCTTGTTTGCTCGTGGAACACTGCCGTAGTCTCCACGGCTTTTTAGCAAGGGTTGCTCTCTAACTACATTACGCCGTCCTTGCCAGTCAATTTTCTGCTACTCCATCACTTTCCCATTTGTATATCATTACATACGGCTGTCAAAAATAATTTAGGAACCTGACCACCAGCGTGAGAAATGAACCCTCCTAAGTATATCCCAAACCCTCTAATTCTGCAAGAAAATGAGCTTTAAGCCCTTCTCCCCACAGAAGAAACCCACCGTCCCATGGCGGCTGTAGCACACCGGCCCCTTATCGCGCACAGGCACGTCAGTGAGGGGCTGAGCACCAAAAAGAACATCTCAGGGGACAACACAGCAAAGCTTCAGGGCCACATCAGAACAGGGAAGCACAAAGAGCCGGCAAAACAAAAGGTTTTTGGATTCTGAGGTGCCGTGTTTGCTCCCAGCACAGCAGGTACCCACGCAGCCACTCACACCCCCCGCCCAGGCCCAGTTTGGGCTGGAGTTTAACATATTGTTTGCACTGAAGGCTCAAGAAAATACATTGGATTATCCCAATTTACTACTCTGACGTGGCTTTTTACTTTTCCCATAGGGGATACAGATGGATAGAGCACCAGGCTGACCCTGCCTGGGGTAACCTTGGGCGTCTCGCCCTGTGACAAAGTGCCAGACTTGCTCTCTCAAGGCTAGAGAGGAGGCCTGAAGGAATAGTTTGGACTCAAAGAGCAGATTTAGACAAACAGAAACATCATGTTGCTCTGCCTTGATTCCCAGGCCGTGGAATTCTGCAGGACTGATCAGCCTTGCTGGGGAGAGGTGCACTGGAATCAGTGCAGGGGGAGCAGTTTGTACAGGCAGGGAAGGAATCACAGAATGACGGAATGCCCTGAGCTGGAAGGGACCCACAAGGATCATCCAGTCCAACTCCCAGCCCTGCACAGGACACCCCAAAATCCCACCCTGTCCCTGAGAGCGTTGCCAAAACACTCCTGGAGCTCTGGCAGCCTTGGGGCCGTGACCAAACCCTGGGGAGCCCATTCAGTGCCTCTGGTGGAAGAACCTTCTTCTGAGATCCAACCTAAACCTCCCCTGACACAGTTTTCAGATCAAGCTGCTGTGTCCTCTCCAAGCATGAAGGACACCCACGAGGTGGGAGCAGGCAGCTCTCCTCCTTTTCCAACAAGTTCTTTGTGGTTATTATAATGGATCTATTGTTGTGTGCAGCTTTTCCTCCTGCTCAGAGGTGTCACCTTAACGCCCACCACGAGCCCTGCAGACGGATCCAGTTGGCATCGCTGCAGCTTCCGTTCTTTGGAGGCTTTTCCACTGTCACTGAGTCTCTCCCTTTCCCCTCAGCCAAAAACACTCCCTGCCTGTTAGAGAAACCTGCAGGATGGAGACAGGGCTGGTGCTTCCCATCCACACTGAGCTGAGGCATAAAGATGCCGCTGGTGCAACACTTTAACTCATTTTAATACATTTATGCCGAGACTAAATTTGTCGCTGCATATTTTCCTCCCAAGCCTGGTAATCAGTAGTGGAAATAATTTGCTGTTGGCTGCTCTGATGTTGCCATCTTTTGCACATATCAAAATGACAAAGACATCAGGCCCTCAAAGTCCGATTGAAGAATAATTGGAAATCCAAAGTGGCACTAAATGTTATTTTCTAAATAAAACGCATTCAATTACAGAACATGAGGCTGTCAAGCATTAAAAAAGATTAGTCAGAGGCGGAAAAAAATAGTATTCAAACCTTCAGAGACTTCATTATATGCACAGGATACCCTCTGTTCTTTGGGACAGGCAGGGGTAAAGGGAATGCAAAACAATGGAAATATTTCCAGCAGCCTGTGTGTCCCAAAAGGGCCTGGATGCTTCTGTACTGCTGGATTTCCATCTCAACTGTTGGAAATATATACATATGCACATATATATACACCCCCTTGTGAGTCCCTTCCAACTCTGAATGCATTGGGATATTGGGAAGAAATCCTTCCCTGGGAGGGTGGGGAGGCCCTGGCACAGGTTGCCCAGAGAAGCTGTGGCTGCCCCATCCCTGGAAGTGTCCAAGGCCAGGTTGGAAGGGGCTTGGAGCAACCTGGGCTGGTGGAAGGTGTCCCTGTCCATGGCAGGGCGTTGGAAATGGATGATCTTTAAGGTCCCTTCCAACCCAAACCAAACCATTTTGGGATTTTATCATTAGGTGAGGCAGGGGAGAGAAAAAAGCAGATAAAGCAAGAAAAAGCAGAGAGCAGAGCAGATTCCTGTGCCTGGAGTGAGAGGCTGTGATGGGAAGGGAAGGGATCCCAGATCTCTGCAGGTACATGGATGGCAGCAGGCCCTGGGTATCAGGGCCTCCAAATCAACCCCAAACCTGCCAAAACCACCCCCAAACCTGCAGAGGAGGAACATGTCCAGGCACAGATCCTGCAGCTGAACACCAGAAGCCCATGCCTCTGCCACATCTTCGCGTTAATAAGACCAAACAATGCAGCAGATGCGCTCCAAACTTCAGCAAACACCATAATGGCCATCAGGCACAGGAGGACAAAGACAATCGTATTTCACGCCGTAGGAGCTGGTAAATTCACGCTTGGAGCAATAAAGTCGCAGCCAAACAAACATGACCCCAAGTGGGAATCTATGGCTGTGGCAGGCACATACTCAGCCTACACAAACAGGGGAAGATGAGATGCATTTATCTCAGATACTTCGTTTCAACAGCTTTCCTTAACAGCTCTGGCCCCTGGAATTAATACCCATTGCCCCGCAGAGCTCGCCGTGGGGGAGGCACAATTATTTACATGTCTGTTCTCTGTCCCTACAGAAGGATTAAAAATCAGGTCGAATTCTTTGCACACCAGTTTTTACTGTTGTTATTTTATTTTTTTTTTTTTTTTTTTAAAGAGAAGACAATTATCTCTCGAAACTATTCAGGTGCAGATGCAGCAAATTGCTGACCTGCAGCTGATCTCGAACGCGTCGACGACGCCACCAATAAATACACCCCTCGTGCCGGGGGAGAGGGGAGAGCAGCCCACACATAACTGAAGATGGATTTATTCCAGCCTTTGCTACAAGGCTGAAGGGCTGGGAAGCCAAATCCCCCTCTCCCAGGGTTTCATTAGCTGGGAATGGCTTTCTAACGAGATTTACACGATCTAGCCTGGAGCCTACACATTTTGCTCTGCACCCAAAGACAATAACAACAACAACAAGCAGCTCAGGAGGTGCCTTCTTCTGCTCTTGTCACCCATCATTCAGGACTGTTCCAGTGCTGCTATCGGTGTGATTACACAGAGCACAAAAATACAATCAAAACCTGCCCTTTCTATGGCGTTGAGGCTCCAATTTGAACTGACCCAAAGCCAGGAAAATTTATGGTTATGGGGGCCACATTCAGTCCATTAGGAGCGGGTAGGTAATTGCCAGCTGGGGTCTAAATGCCCTTCTCACCTCTCCTTCCCCCATGCAGGAGTGCAGCTGGATGAGCAGCACGAGGTGTTGCTGCCTCCCCATCCCCACAGTTACCACAGGAGGGGACCAGGGGGCTCTCTGGGGGCTCTCTCTGCATGTGGAGTGGAACTGTGGTGCCACTGTAAGGACAAGGAGAGCCCCAAACCAGCCATCTCAGCCTTTGGACAACAACACCAGCACACTCTGGAGTGGAGCCAGGGAGGGCAGGAGGCAACATTTGTGGCTTTTGGTGCCTCAAATTCAAAATGGTGCTTATTGCTTAAAATTCTCTTAAACACAACCAAAACCTAAACAAACCCCAGCATTTGGACAATGCTTTCAGGCACACGGTGGGATTTTGGGGTTGTCCTGTGCAGTGCCATGGGTTGGATGCTGATGACCCTTTAGTCCCTTCCAACTCAGGATATTCCACGATTCCCTAATGGACTTTGATGGATCAAGGTGCTTTGCTGGATGGGATACAGTTTTTCTGGATTGGTGCATCCTCTGCTGCAGCAGATCCACACCTAAATGAAACCTAAACCCAGACCCCCAGTCCCACAGTGCTGCCTTACAGAGCTGTTTCTCCTACAAATTCAACACTTCCCTCCAGAATCCTGCTTGGACGAGATGCCAGGGACCAAACTGAGTCCCCGGACCGTGCAAAGACCTAAAATGGAAAAATCCAGCCTGTTTTTCACTACCTGGAGCTTGCACACTCCCCTCTGCAGGCACAGGAATGCTGTTTCTGGCACAGCTTCTCCAAATAATAGCGTGGTCAGCTCTTTTTTGGACGGATTTGAAGCAAATTGTTTTTGTGGGCAGGACTGTCGGCTCACTCACACAGAGGCCCAGCCACACAAGGAGGAGTTATTTTTTTAAAACCCGTCCTTCCCGCTGATTCCTCCCCCACCCTCTTCCCCCAAAAATAAAACAGAAATAAAAATACTTCCAATCATGTTCTTAAGGAGGTATTAATAGCACCCAAGGCACTGACAGTTGTCTGCCTGTGAGTCACTTAAATGGATGGGAAAAGGCCTAAAACAACTGTGGCTTGTTAGGAGGCAAAGCAAACATCATTCATGATCTGCAGTGTTAAGTACAGTCCTTATCCCAGCAGACTGAGCTGGAGATGCTCCTGTGTGTCCAGTTCAGCTGGGTTTAGCAGGGGCTGACCCACCTACAGAGCCTTTGCCCAGACAACCAGCACAACTAGCTGGGCAGGCAGCAAGCCTTGACCAAATCCTACCCAAAATGTCCATTGATTTTGGCCGTTTGGGTTTGGATGTGGCACTGGAGGCCACAGCACTGACCGGGGCTGTTAAAGGTGTCACCAGCAAAGCAAAAGGCACAGCCCTGCCTCTGACAGCCTCAGAATCACAGAATCCTACAATGGTTTGGATTGGGAGGGACCTGAAAGGTCATCTATTTCCACCTTCCAGCAGACCAACCTTCTCCAACGCCTCCATCCATCTCAGCTGCTGAGACACCCTCAGTGCTCGGGGCTTGTTTGTGGCCCCCCCAGTGCTACTCAAATCTCCTTATTCCTCCACTGCTGGAATGGGATTCCTAAAGGGTCTTTTAATTCAATTATTTGAAAGCATCTCTGATGTCTTGACAACCTAATTTGGTCTCCTCCAGGTCTTTCACCACCACGTGTGCGAGAGCAGCAGGCACCATCCCGCCCACGTGGTGCCCCCGCCACGCAGTCGCTCCAGCTCTCGGAGCACTCAACTCAATTTCTGTTTGAAAGGAAACATGAATGCTAATTAAACAGCCATAAGGGCACAGAGCAGATAAATATGTGTTGCAAGAGAAACTGGAGAGACGCACTCTGAAGTGGAGCCAGGGAGGGGAGGAGGCAATGTGTCACTGCTTGTGGTGGCACAACTTCAGAGCGGTGCTCGTCGCTTAAAATACTCCCAAACCCAACCAAACTTGGTGCAACACGAGTGACTGCTGCCTCAAACCCTTCCTCCTCCTCCTCCTCTGAGACATCCATGGCCACCCTGATGGCAGCAATACACATCTGAGGCAATATTTTGCTCCATCTGAAGGCCAGGATAAAGCAGTATTCACATGCCAGCTTCCAGCACGCTCCAAAACGCTTGTGCCAACTCCTCTGCAACTGAGCAGCCCTCTGGGCTGGAGTCAGCAGACTGGAAGGATAACCAGCATCTGAGGCACAGTCTTTTCCTGCCACCTTAGAGTAAAAAAAACACCCAACACTTCCAATTTCTCCCTAACAAAGAAAGGTGAGCGGTCATGGCAGGGCGAGTGGATTATAGAGTGGTTCTGCCTTTTTGTTCCCTCTGCAAATGCAGCAGAAACCCACTGGTTGAGCCCTTAGGACTGTTTTAAGCACAAAAATCTCTGCCCTGTTTTGTCTGGGATGCTGTTCTGTCCATACCTGAGGAGGATAGAGCCATGGAGACGCTCTGTGTAATGTGGGCACTTCACGGCAGAGACAGCAAAACCCCACTCAAGCTTCTTTTTTTGCCATCAAACCCAGAAGTTTGGCCCTGGGAGTTCAAGGAGGTTTGGAGGAAAACCAGAAAGTTCCCAGTCTGGCAAGAAGAACAACCCTGGATCTATAAATACTCACAGGTGTATCTTGGCAGCAACAACACACACAGAATCTCTGAACCTCAAGGGCTGCCACGATGGATCAACCCACTGCTCGGTCAAGCCTGGAAATTTGCCTCTGGCTATGGCCACTTCCAGCTGCTTTGCTGGGGTGGGAACATGCTCCCCAAGCTCCCATCCAGCTGCACAGCACTGTGGTGTCCACCCCACCTGCATCACCTTCAAGGAGCATCCCCCTTTGTGACAGGCACGGATGCTTTCAAGGTGATTTTGTGCACTGAAATCGCCTCTTTATGAAAATTTATGCAGGCCAAAGGTATTTTTTCTTTCCTAAGAGTCCATATGACCAACCACAGCTGGGAAGGTGATGCTCAAATTGATGAAGTCTTTATAAACTGTTTGTCACTTCAAACCAAGCCTTCTCTTCTCACATTCACCTCACTGGGACTGCAGAGCATCGACCTGAACAGTGATGAAATGAAGGCTGAACCAAATGAAGGTTATGGGACTAAGGATTTGGGAGGTTTCACAGATTTCCTGTGTGATTTAGGACAGGTCACGTAGCACCTCTATGCTTCAACTCCTCACCTAAGAAGTGATATTGCTGCTCCATCTCACAGGGCTTTGGGGAGGATAAATCTGTTAGTGGAGAGCAAAATGTTCACAGGCTGGTGGGGTTTGCTGCGAAAAGCCAGTGGAAAAGGCAGAGGGAAGGAAAAAAAAAAAATAGAGGGAAACCAACAATCCCCCTGGGCGAGGAGCACGTTCTAAGCTTGATTACAATAAAAATGATTTCTTTAACACCCACACAGAATCATCCCCTCTCAGTCTGGCCCCCCAGCAGACTTGGCAGGGCCAGCCCCAAGCACAGCCCTGGGCAGGGCTGGGGCTGGCAGGGAGCCCCCCAGCCCTGCAGCTCAGGGGGAGGATGGAGTGTTTAGTCTGCTGGGCACATTCCTGCACGCTGCTAAAATAAATAGAAGGTTATTAATGGAGCCCCTTCTCCTCACCAGCATCAGCCAGAAATGCCGGAGTTATCAAGTGACTCCCGAGGACGGCACAGGGATGGGACTGGAGGGACCCCCAGGGACAGAGGGGTTTCTTAATTCTGGCCAGGATCTGCACCAGGTTTGGTGCTCAGGAGTTTCATTTGGGATGCTGAATTTGCCTACTTTTCCAGAAACACCCCAGGCTTCCCAGGGAAACCTTACTATAGCCCCACTCTACAAAAACCCCTCCTTTTTTTCTACAGCAAAGTTTTAACAGGGGAAATGTTTTTCCAGGGAAGGAGGAGGGAGAACAAGAGCAAACATCACAAAAAGTTGGGTTTTTTCTGCTTTACAACCAGCCTTAACTTTTATATTTAGTCCCAGCTTGCAACACCATTACAGGCAGTTTCCCCGGGGCACATCCATAATTTTCAACCTATCTGGAATCTGCAGGAACTTGATTCAAGTTCCACCTGATTTTGGGGGACTTTTCAGAACCTTGAGGGGAAAAAAGAAAAAAAAAAAAGCAAAGAGATGCTCAGAGGTTGAGAGTTAGGTTGGATTTGAACTTCCTTAAATCCTTCTGCCACTCTGAGCCACAGAACTCAGTCACTGAGGGCCAAGGAAGAGCTGGGAGCCAACCTGGCCTTTAATACTTCCAGGGGTGGGGCAAACACTTCCAGGGGTGGGGCAATCCTCAGCTCTGAGCTCACAGGGAGAAGATCCCTCGGTGGAAGCGCCTGCACATTGTCTGTGCTTACTCCCTGCAAACCCCATAATAATAAAGTGATCCTCCACACCGTATCCCTTTTTCCATTTCACCCTTCACTGGATCATTTTATGCATCTATTCCCATTGCTAATTCAAACTAATTAAAGTATAAAATAGAATAATTTGTGCAATTTCAGAGCTCCCCTCACCATATTGTGAGTTATGTTTCTTTTCTGTTCGCGCCCGGTGTGAGCAATTCCCCTCCTCACCGGCTCAGTACCCGCCAAACTCATTTGCTGGGAAGACAAACTATCACAGCAGCGTAAGGAAGGGGGAAGAGAGAAAGTTTAAAGAGCTCTTTGAGAGAGGAAGAGGAGTCTGAGGTTTGTTGTTAAATTCCATTGCTGAGCAACGAGTGTGAAATTTCAGATTTCTCCTCCGAGCCATTTTCTCTCCTGGGAACACAATCCTCTCCCTTCTCTCATTGCTGCTGCTAAGGAAAGAGTGTCTGTCCTGTGTCTGTCTGTCCATCCAAACATGAAATCCTGCAGCAAAGCCACTGCTCTGCAGCATTCCCTGCACTGCTCAAAGCCAGCCATCATCATCAGCATCATCCACAGAGACAACTCTGAACAACCTGGCACAGTGGAAGGTGTCCCTGCCCACAGCAGAGACAAGATGAGCTTTAAGGTCCCTCCCAACCCAAACCAGTCTGTGATCTGATAATTCCATGATCTCATCTTGCTTTCAGGATGGAGCAGGGGCAGTGACATCAAACCTAGAGGGACATTAGACCTTCCTGCAGCTACTGAGGATGTCAACTGTCCCCTTGCAGACACCCAAAGCTCTGGCGAGCTGAGGATTTGTGCCTGTGCACGTAAGGGAAATTCTAGAAATATTTCAGGACTGAGGCTGCTTGCATGAAAATTAAACAATAGCTGTGTGGAAGGGGAGGAATTGGAACGGGAAGTAAACGCCGAAGCAAACACATGGGAACCCTGTGGCTGTGACTGGCAGGGGAAGAAACAGCCCAATACAAAGAAAAAAGCAAAGCAAAACAAACAAACTGAAAGCAAAGCCAGCCAGCCCTTGAGAGGAACAACCACATGAGCAATGTCTAAAATATAACTCAAGTAGAAAAAACAAACCCACTGACCCCGAGGTTACACCGGAGCATTTTTTTTTTTACCACTTCTTCCTGGAAAGTTTATCCTTAAAGTATTTGTTACCTCAGAGGCTTGTGGGCTGAACATCACCCCCCCACACTTGAATGGCTGAATGTTTTGTGTCTGTACATAAATCCCAGGCAGATGGGGGGTTGTAGGGATGGACTGGAACCAGTCTGGACACCACTACGTCAGCCCCAGCACGGCCAGAGCTCTGCAGGCCTGACAAATGGACTGTCAGCAGGGCAGGAGATGAGACAGCAGGTTGTCCCACCTGGCTGGGCCGCAGCTTTTTTGGTCAATTGATGTTAATTAACACATCCTTCTTGTCAGGTAGGTATTGTTAATGATCTCAGACAAGTTTTTAGCTGAAATTCTTAATTATTCCTAATTGACTACAAGGGGAGGGAAGTGGAAAAAACCTGCAGCGAAGTCGTGAATTTTAGGAGCGGAGCAGGTGGTGGTGGAAGAGGATGGCACAGAGCTGGGCAAACCTCCCCGTGGAGCACAGCCTTTCTTCCTGTGGGGATTCTCTCCCCATCTTGAACTCCCTCTTTCATCCCCCTGCTCTACCCCCTGTTTGTTCCAGCTTGTGGGAAAAGGCTGGATGGGGCTCGGAGCAAGCTGGTCTAGTGAAAGCTGCCCCTGCCCCTGGCAGGGGGTGGAATGAGATGGGCTTCAAGGACCCTTCCACCCAAACCATTCTGGGGTTCTGGCAGTGGTCATGGAAGAACACAAGTTGGGCAAAAGTGTTCCTGCACCCCAATGTGCTGGAGCAGCAGGAGGTCCCAGCCAGGCTGGTGACAATGAGGGTCACACCAAGACAAGGCCAACAAGTCCCACTGCACTGGCACAGGATGAGCAGGTGGAGGAGTTCATGGCAAGAAGGATTTTGGACACCTCTGGTGAGCTTTTTCCCCTGTGCCAGTGTTCAAAGTTTGCTAAGATTATGTCCAGCTAACTGGCTGTTCAACTAGCAGATAATGTAGTTAAAAATTTAATCAGTTCATTTTTTCCCTCTTGATGACTCCAGACCCTTTTATCCACACCTCCGGCATTTTTTATCATGTTTTCTCAGTTCTTTTCAGGACACCATCAGTATTTACAGCCTCACCACTGCGGGACTGATGGACTTCCTTGTTTTTCTCAGCCCCCACTCCAACTCCAACCTCTTCTAAATCATCCAGGCAGCACCCATCTGCCTCCCTCTCAATCAGCATCCACAAAGTTCAGCCCAAAGCAAAGCAGTTTTCACAGGACTTAAACATCTTGGGGTTACAGGACAGGGAGAAACACAACAAATTATCCCTGGAGATCTGCAGCTCCTGACACAGGAGCATTTGCAAAGCAAATATATCAGAGCTCTCAGCGCAGACTGAAAGAGTTTTTTTTACCCTAAAGCCACAATGATGTATGTGAGGAGGGAGGGGGGAAACTCAGCCAGTGGAAAAGCAACAGGTCTGAGAAGAGAAGCTGTGGCTGCCCCATCCCTGGAAGTGTTCAAGGCCAGGTTGGATGAGCCTTGGAGCAACCTGGGATAGTGGAAGGTGAACCTGCCCATGGCAGGGGTGCAACAAGATGAGCTTCCAACCCAAACCATTCTAAGATTCTAAGAAAGTACATAAAAGGGTGCTCTCCAAACCCTCCCTGCCTCCCCAAAGCCAAGGTTACCTCACCATGGGCACAGAGGGGCTCAGCACCACAGGCAGAATGATCGTGGAGCATCCAGCACTCACAGGAGGAGCAAAGGATCCCTCAGGGCATCCCAGGCTGCAGAGGTCCATGGCCCTCTGAGCTCTGCCGTGCTAATTGATGTTTTCTGGGTGATTATGCGTTATTATTCCTACCTGGGGAATGGGGAGGTTCCCAGCCAGTCTGGATGCTGCTCTCTCACATTTCAAACCAGAGTGAAATCATCCCCCTGTGGCAGAATTAACCACGAAGCAACTACAGCTGAGCTGGGAGCAGCAGCGTTCCTGAGGCAACCAAATATGCAGGGACTCTGGAGGATGTTTATGGAAGATGAATTTTGCATTTACAAACACCCTGGCCGGGTACTTGCTTAGGAAGGTGCCGCTTCACCCATCAGGGAGCAGAACCACTTTGCACGACCTCAGCGCTTCATTCATCAAGGTGTTTTACGTGATTAGCACAAACAAGTGGCAGATCATTAGCTGAAAAAGGTGCTGGAAAATAAGGAAGGAAAAACATGTCTTGGTACAGAGTGTTTTCAGGTGGGGAAGAGGCAGTGAAAGGAGAGGGAGCTCCTCTGTACCTACCAGCACCCTCCTGGCACCTGCAGGAAGCCCCTGATTCAGGTTCAGGGCTTACAGGGAGGGGAAGAGACCTTCTGGGCCCTGTTTCGCTCCACTAGCACAAAGGATGTTCCTCCCAACGAGCCCTGTGAGTGTTTTGATCACGCTGCTTTTTAGATTCCATGTTTATAGCCCTTAATTGGGTGGTGAAATCTTTTGGAGCCAGCAGTCCCTGCCCCGGGTTTCACTCAGCTCTGCTCGCTCCCAGCTTTTAAAAATAGCCAAATTCGTTCTTCTATCAAGAGCTGCAAAAATCTTTGGCCCCAGTTCTGCTGATGCTTATGCAATCTGAGCGCTGCAGGATGCCCACCACCCCTCACAGGGTGAGCTGGGATGGCTGGGGGTGTAGGTGGGAGCCAAATCCAACCTGCTGCACGTGGAACCAGCCCTGCAACAGCCTCAACTTGCACAGGCAGCACATCCAGTGAGGAAAAGGGGTTGCTGCAGCCTTGGAGTCATAAAATCACTCTCGTCCTGCAGGGCTGATTTAATTGAAATGCACTGAGCTTTTCATACATTAAAAAAACCAACCGTCTCCCTGACACCCAGACAATTAATGCTTCAGGACTGAATTATAAAGCCACTTTTCCTCAACATAACCAGCACTTTTCCTGTAAGACTCAGTCTTTCCCTGTGAAAGCAAGAAGGCAGAGATTCTCTGCACATGCAGGGGTTGTTGGTGTGGGCCCTGGGACAGACTCAATATTGAAACGGGAAATTTTTAAACAAGGTGGCTCTTGGTGGCTCCACATTTGCCACTGCATTGTCCTCACCTGCTGGTGGACAGCCCTGGGTGCACCCTCACATCTCATCAGCAGAGCAGCCTGTCAAGACAGCGACGTGACCGATTCCACTTCAATATTTTATTTTCTGGTGTGTTTTTTTTTTTGTGTTTTTTTTGATTTTTTTTCGTGGTAGAAACTGTTAATTGAATTTGTCTGTTCTTGAGAAACAAGAGGCAGCTCACGCTGGGCAGCAGCTGAGGAGAGCCACGGTGCAATTCCCCTCACCAAGGCCATGCTGGTCCCTCCAACACCAACCCCATCCCAGCACTCAGGGCTAATTTGGGAGCAGGACATGGTGTAACTCTGCCAGCACCCAACAGATCCACTGCTATTCCATCCTGGAACCCCAAGTAGCTCCACTAATGCAACACATCTCAGCCTCCAGCTCCACACAAGCCTTGCTCAGCTTGTGGGCACAAAAGGTGTTTGTTCGCTGCAGCAACGCTGAGAAATGAATTTCTGCTCTAAATAGGGGTCAGGACCATTTCTCTTTTTCCCCTACGAGCTATTTGAAACCAGGTGCTGCGGGAAGAGAGCCCGAAACAGCTCCTGATAAACCACCCCGAAATCGTGTGCTTAAAGAACTCCAAGCGCCTGGAAGCAAAGTTTCTTTATCCTTCTCTCCCCCCAGATTGGGCTGTGCAACTGTTGCTTCTGTGCTTTTGTGGGAGTGAAATCAAATGTCAAATATTCTGCTTTGGAAGAAGTTGGCAACGAAACATGAAAGGCTCACGGAGAGCTCAAAAGGAGTGCGGGAAAAACTGGAGCAAAGCACAGACAGGGCTGGGACAGGAGCCAGGGGAGCGGGGAAGGACTGTGCCTACAAACCACAACTCCAGATTTTAGGATGAAGTGACTACTTTCCCTAATGCATTTCAGCATAAAGCTGATCCTAGCTGCTGCTAGCACAGAAGGAGGATGGGCTCCGTGCCGAGATGTTACATCTCTTTGTTGGGAAGCATCCACACCTCTCAGTTTATTCAGCATAATCACAGCCCTACCATGAGCCCTTGCCTCTCTTGGCTGGGCTGTGCTCAAAGCCACAGCTAAAAGGGCTCAGGACCTGCTCCCCACCACTACTAGGGGGGCACATTTCTTACCTTAATTCCACCAAAAACACCCTCCCACCCCGTTTTTTGAAAGGCATGTTTTGACACAGGCGTGTGTCCTGTTCCTTCCCCGGCAGATATTTGAAAGCACAGGCTCTGGACAATCCTCCCCCAGCACAGTGTAAGAACAGCTGCTCTCTGTGTCATTTCACTGTGGCAGAATTTCGTTTTGTTCCAAATTTCAAGACTTCAGAAGGCATTTTTTTTTTTTTTACTGTGTATTCTCAGTATTTCTGAAAGGCACTTCCCACCATTTACAGCCTCAGCCCTCTGAAGCTGCTGGACCTCTCTCCTCCTCTTGGTGCTGACCCCTTTTTCAATCATCAGCCTCCTTTATAGAGCTCTCAGGGTAAAATATATTCTCCCCTCCACTTTGCTGAACTATCACATTGCCAGGATGAGGGCACTGGGGTCACAGGAGCTGACACAATCCATATGCAGTGGTTATGCTGGGACTTCTGGACCCAAAGCACACATCTCTACAAGGGCAAAAGGCAAACCCTACAGCAATTCCTGCAAGGAATGAGGCACAACATCCTCCAGATGCTGGAGTCTCCCCAAGGCAAGTGCTTTGCCAGAGCCATGGCTGAAAATCGAATTAACGTTCCAGGAATATTCTATTATTTGCTAATTCTCTTCACATCTTTTTGTTTCACAATTAAGCAAATTAGTGCTTTGATGAATATTAAGGCGCTCTCGCCTCATAAAAGATGAGTTGGAGGCATTCCCACTGGATTTTCCTCCTAATGAAAACAGTTCCTCAACTGTTTGAGATACACACTGGACTGTTTCCTCCCTGATGAGAGCACGAGGAGCACGTGGCTCCTGCAGGAAATGGCCAAGCACTAACATTTTAATGCAATAATTCCATTTCAAAGTTTGCCTTGATCCTCATTATTACCATCCAATCCAAGTCCTGGCTGGAATGGGATCCTAAATTTGAGGCTGTTCACGGCAGTGTCTATCACTGAGTTGCCACAGCAAGCTCCTCTCTCCACCACCCACAAGGCCCCAGCTCCATTAATCTGAATTACACAGTCCTCAGTAACAGCCAATAAAACGCTCAGCAGAGCCAGTGAACCCAGAAATCTGGTTTAACAGTGGGGACTTCACGTGGTTTTGTGTCTCAGAGAAGAACAGAAGGTCCCAGATTATTTACATCGGGCTGGCTCCCCTAAGCAACAGCCTCCCGTGGACTGCCAGCCATCAATTCCCATCCTAATCATTCTGGTTGTGCTTTTTTCTGTCCGGGGTGGGCACCACCCTGGGGGCAGCAGCAGAACTGGCACAGTGAAGGATGGCACAGAGCAGGCTTGGTGTTAATGGGGCTTGGTCCCCCCCCTCTGTGCAGCAGAATCAATCACTACAAACACTTCAAATATGCTGATAAATAAACAAAATAAATAGATAAATAAAGCCATCATAAATTCACCCATTTCAGGAAGAATTTGGTCATGGAAAGGGTGGTCCGGCATTGGAAGGAAGGGGATGCCCAGGGAGGGGGTGGACACCCCATCTCAGCAGCTCAGCTCAGTTCCCAACCCTCACAGCCAAGAACAAAGCAGGAACAACTCTCCCCCCTGAGCACTGATGACAATCTCTGGGCAGAGGCAGTTAAATCTGAGCTCTGATGCTCCATCCACATGTACCAACCCCGGCACCACGGGGCTGGACACACAACCTCAGCTCCACGTGCTCCAACAACACATTCCCTCCGTGAGGAAGCCACAAGCAAGGAGATATGGAAGCAGACCCTCACCTGTCGCTCTGACATGACGTACAGGTACTTCTGGTCGATGGAGAAGGCCATGTCTCGAAGCACTGGGCTCCCGTCCTTGAAAACTGTCACCACTTCATACTGAATTCCACCATGGGGAGGACCATCTGCTCGGATCTGGAAGGAGCACAAACAGATTAGAGGTGACTTCACAGCAGCCAAATTCCGGTTTTATTTCGGGGGATGAAGAGGAGGAGGAGGGAGGAAAAGGAATCTAATTCAAAATCTCAGCTCGCAACCTGGAGAGAGAGCAAAGAGCCAGCAGGCAGAGCGTGGGTGCAGGACTCAGAGCAAAGGTTCCTTCTCCACTGAATCCCACTGGTGGGATTTTCCCAATCCATGAGAAATAGTGAGACAGTTTTGTGGTTGCAAGGTGAGCACAAACATTGCCAGTGTGCTGTGACTGACCACTGGCACCCAGGAGCAACAAAGATCACAGTAAACTTCTTTAGATTCTCTCTAAAATAAGCCTGAAAGAAAACCACAAGACTGTACAAAGCCAAGATACTGCAGAGATGTTTTTTTTAATTCTCTACAGAATGACACTCAGACAATCTCCATCACCTCTTGGTGCCACAGAGGCCTAAAAAACTTAGTGCTTAAAAACTTGGAGAGGCTGCTGCCACTTTCACGTTTGCAGGACTCGGTGAGGTGAGCCCAGCAGAGCCGGCACAGAACTCACACAGCACCACGGGGCCTGTTCAGTTTGACAGGCTCCAAGCATTCATCCATCCCTCCAAAAATCCCTGCTCCTGCAGGGAAACCTGCCCAAGCTGTGACAAACCCCGTCCCTGCCAGCGGCGGCCGCCGCCGAGGACGTGCCATCTCTTCCCGAAGTTAATAATTTATGGCCTCGGGGGGGGCCACACGAGGGGAAGGGAGGAGGATAAACAAACTATTTACATTGTCTTTCCCACCAGGATTTGCATATTTGGAGAGCCATTTGATTGCAACACGGTGGTGTCTGCAGAGCTCAGAGCTCTGGCAGCCGCCAGCTGAGAGGGGCTGGGCGAGCCAAGGGCTCGAAGCGACAGCGATGCCGGGAGAGGAAGGGGGGCCGGGAATGCTCCCGTGGAGGAGAGGGAATACAGGGGGCTGATGGCCCTGGAAAAACCTCTTATCACAAAGATGCCATCTGCTCTCCAGCCTCATGCAGGGCTGTTCTTGCTGCATCCCGTTTTTCTGCTCCGTTCCTGGCCGTGGCACGGAGGGAAAAGGCTCAGGTAGCCTGAAGTGTGAACCTTCAGAAGGGGCAGGATGGAGCAGCAAAGAGGGATGTCCTTTTACCCCAGGTTTGTGCCCCCAGGAGGCAAGAGAGCAGGTTGTTAAGCATCTTAAGATTTATCTGAGAAATGTGCCACCCCAGCTGGAAATACAGGGATATCTTCACACTCAGAGAGGAGAGAGATGCTCCCCCTGCACCCTCCTCCAAATAAATCCTCTTCTTGGAAAGAGCCCTGGCGCTTACTGCCATGTAGAGACATGTTGGGTACACAAATGCATTTATTTTCTGGATTTCTCTCTTTTCCTCCTTCCCTTCGGAGTTTTCAGTGCTATAAAACAACATCAGGTGGGAATGTGAGTGGTCTGGTTGAACACCCACAGTCAGGCACAGGGAGCCTCTGGCAGGATTAAGCTGCCAGCCCAAAACCTGCCTCAAAAGCCCTGAATTTTCAGAAAAACAAAATCCCCCCCAAAAGGCAGAAGGTCAAATCCTGCTTTAATTCCACCTGTGACAATCAGGATCTTCGGTGCCTTCAAGAAATTCTGAGAACCAGGGGCAGGTTCACACCAGCACACGAGACCAGTGTGCTCTGCTGGGTGTTGCAACCCGAGTCACCCACGGAGCCACCAGCCTGCACCGTGGACACAGGGCTGCAAAATCACCCGAGGAATAAACAGCAGGAACACTGGGCTGTCAGGGAAACACAGCCACTTCCATGTGAACACCTGATTAATGGCCAAACGGGAATGGAAGTGCCGGACATGAAGGATCAGCAGCCTTTGTGAAAAACAACTGTTTTTCAGAGTTCCCTCAGGGCATGGGCAGCTCGTTAAATTGAGCTCCTTTCTAGTAATGAGGTCAGACAGGGCTAATAAAGAGAGAGATACCACTGGACAAGCCTTGGGCAGGCCAATTCCAACCGGGAATTGCGGCTCTGGGCTGGAGGCAGCACCACGTGCCTGATGGCTCCTCCAGCCTGGACAAGTGCTTGGAGCTGTGCCTGATATGGGTGTCTTGGGACACATCTGGAGCCCTGCCTGGGGTGCTGGGTGCTGCCTGCACCCTCCTGCCCCTCCACAGGCAGGGGAGCAGCCTGGGGTCTCTTGTGGAGGCTGCTGAGGTGAGATGGCTCAGAGCCCAGGACAAGGACATACCAGAGCCTGCTGCCCCCCTTGCCCTGCACCCTGTGGTGGGTGTTAAGCCCCCTGGGTGCCCCCCCAGCCCCCTGGGTGCCCCCCCAGCCCCCTGCCCACAGCACCGTGCCGAGATGCACCCACTGACACCAGGATGCTCCACTGCATCTCTTCCTCAGGGTTTGGTTTCCATGACAACAAATGATGATGTCAGAGAAGAGCGATGATTCCTGCGACCGAGGAAGAAGAAAGGGATCATCCCCACAGCAGGAAGCTTCTTGTTGACGTTTGGAGAGAGAAATAATTCCTCTGCCTAACGTGTGGATGCCCTCCTGGGGCCAAACAACTCCTGACCCATCACCAGAACAGCAGTGTGGTGCCAACCCCGCAAGTCTGGTCTCAGCCCAAGCCCAGGTCCTGGCACTGGGAAGCAGGAGAGGGATGGGGCTGGGCTGTGATGGTCCTGTTTCATTACATCCTCCTAAATCTACCTGCCTGTCTTCTCTCACAACACAGTGATGGGAATGGGAAGGGTTTAGGAGAGAGACAGAGGGGAGCAGAGCAGGCTGGAATGGGTGGGAGCACAGTGAAACAGGGAGCAGGTGGGTTATGGGGAGCTGCCCATCAGTGAGATGCAAGCCAGGATCAGAGATATGTCCAGAGAGACAGCAGAGACCAGGAGGAGGAGGAAAAACCACAGGCTCCTGCACTTGCACATGAATTGGAAAAGCTGTTTGGGCCAGATACACCACTTCCCTCCATCACTCCTGATGGATGTTTACAAATCTGGCTTGAAAAGTGCCCAATGACATAATCTGCAAATCCAGAACATCATCCCTGGCTCGGAGGACACCGGGGCAGGGGAAGGCCCCACGTGATGGAGCAGAATTCAGGGAGCTGCAGCCTTTCAAAGGCTCTGCTCACACTGATCTCTCTAATACCCCCACAATGCAGGCTGCAGGCATAAGCTCAGCATTATCTTCCCAGATTAGTGAAATACCACATTGTGTCACGTCTGTGTTGCAGCGCAGCTCCCCGTGTAGGAGCCATTCAAGGATCTAACATGACATGAAGCTCCAACACACCTCTTGTACTGAAGTTTCCCCTTCGGTATTTTGCCCAGCCAATGCCAGAGGTAAAACATCTCTGCATTCCCTTCCAGGTTCTCCCAGCAGGCTCCCATTAGAAGACATCGGATCTCTTTGTAGGAACTTTCCGTGATTAAATTACCTGTCTGCTTTCATTACGAGAGTTTCCACGAGGCTGACTCATGATGAAAAGCCTGATGTCAGAAAAAAACAGCTGAATAAGCCCATGCATGAAGGGACTGATTGCCCATCCTTGCATCCTACAGCAAGGCCACCCATTAACTCCTCCAGAACTGCAGCTTCTCCCCACGTACACAGGTGCCTGGTGGGTCCCAAAGCACTTTGGATTCCCAGGGTCAGGAGCACAACACGCTGGCTGAACTTGCTTGTTTTTCGTTTGTAATGGCAACAAAGGGAAAAGCCCAGAGAACCCCAGAGCCTGAGGACTGCTCCTTTCATGTCAGGCTTTCTAACCCTTCAGGGTGAGGAAATGCTATCCAGTAACACGGCATTTGTGTAAAAATGGATGTTTTGAGAGCTGTATCCGCTCTGGGAATGTGCACTGGAGCGTTACTGCCTGAAATAGAAACCCAAAACAAGGAGCAGCCTTTGCTGATAAGGTGCATCTTTGCAGAATTGCCACTTTCTTTGTCATTTACACCTGCACATGTCAGCTCTTGGGCATTTCCCACAAAGCTCTAGGATGGATTTCTTCCTTCAGGACTGGAAATTTAGCAGGAAGACTGTTCCTGGCAGCAGGTTTCTGATTCAGGCTGAAGCACAGTTTAGTTTAAACAGCCTTTCCCTACCTCTTTCTGTCTGTGGTTCTGTGGAGTCTTTCCCACCTTGACCTGGTAATAAAGAAAGCTTTCAAAAGCAGGAGACTCAGCAATGCCAGAGCTCCCAAAGACAGGACAAGACAAATAAAAACCAGCCCAGATTTCCTTTGTGCCTCATCCAAATAATCTTTGCAAAAAGGATTTACTTTTGCTTCCCCCCCCCCCCGCTGAATTTGAACCGGGCTGTTCTACATTCACACCAGACCAAAAAGCAGGCGAGATGCACATCTCAGGATCATTTTACAGGGCTAACAACGCTGGCTGCTGATGGTCCTACATCCTCTGACACCCATAGCAACCTCCAGGAGAGCAGAAGCCAGAATGTCTCCATCCACAGCAGGAGAAGCCCAGCCCCGAAGAACTTCCCATGCTCGCACCTTCCACAGGCAGGAACACCAGGAGTGTGACTTGGCTGACTGTTCTCCACGTGGGAAGTCTCCCCCTCGAAATTAAAGTGAAATAGTGATGCCATTAGGTATCTTTCCCTTAAATCACAGATGTGTCTGTGAGGAAGTTAATGACAAACCTTACATGCACATTCAATTCAGATCAGCACATCCAATTAACTTCATTACCTGGAGGCTCCCTCATATCCCAGTCTCTTTCTCTCCTGTCACAATTTCTTTATGCATTTCTCCCAAATTAGGATAGAATACATCTGTCATGGTGGGCATCACCTTTCTCTTTACCCCAAAGACACCCCAGGGAAGCCTCAATAGATGGGTTCACTCCGGGAAGTCACGGCTCTGTCGGGCTCAGTGGCTCGGAGCAAAACAGCTCCTCAAGAACCGAACGATCTGGTCTCTGAGGGAGGAGAAAATCCATTCTTACCCAAATTGTGCTGTCTAACTAAACGTTAAATACACTCACTAACCCCTGCTGGGGTTGCCCTTACAAAACCCAGGGGAGGAAATTCGGTTTGGTGAGGAGCTTGGTGCAGGGAGCCCTGCCCGGGCACAGGGAGGTTCTCCTCAAGTGCTGCCACCAGTGCCAGGAATATTCCCTGAATTTCTGCAGGAATAGATCTTTCTTTTATGAAGTGCCTGAGAGGGGCCTTGAGCAGGGCAGCTGTGGGCATCAGAGTGCCTTGGGAAGCTCAAAGACACGTGAAAGCCACGTCCAAGCTGTGCCTCCCCACCTCTCCCTCCTGGGCTGAGCACAACGCACACAAAGCATCAAAGCACAGCCACTGCCACCTTCTCTGCTCATGTTTTCCGAGTCCTAAACCCCTTTCTTGGAGAGCTTTCCCTCCTACCTCCCCTCCCCAACCTTAAGGAAAACTCCAGGTGCAAGGAGGCAAATGTCCTCTGTCCCTGTCTCGCTTGGATCTCACCTCTCTCAACAGATTAAACTGCTGGTGCCCTCCCTCCAGACAATCCCTCATTTCCAGGATCTGCAGACCCTCCTGCCTGTGCAGCTGGATACCTGAGGTTATTCCTTCATAGGGGGATGGGGCAGAGGGAAGCAGGGGCTGGGAGGGAAGTCCAGGCAGTGGAAGATAATGTAGGTTGGCACCTGTACAGCCCCACACAGTGCAGGAGGGGCAGGGGGGGCTCCAGCCCGAGTTTATTCTGATCAGGCTTCATGACCCGAATTATTTATAGATCTGAGCTCGCTGTGAATTCAATACTCATGTCAAAAATGTCTCTGTGTATCTATTTCACACCCACATGTGTTTTCCATCTTTTTCTGTTTGGGAAATGTTAGCTCCGTGTTCAAAGCCACAACCTGGGAATGTGCAGCTCCCCAGAGGAGCCACGAGGCAGAGGAACTGCTGGGCTAATTGGGAGAAGAGCACAGAGGAACCCCCCCAGGCTCACAGCAGCTCCTCAGGGAGCGGGGCTGTGTCTGCAGCACCAGCACCCACATACACTGCTGAGCACAAAAACGGTGATGCAGCAAACAAACAAACCCAAATTAACTCCCACTTGCGGCATCTCCAGTGCTAAAGGTGGGAATTGTTCCTCCAAGGAAGGTTTCCTGCCTTGCCCTGCGTGACAAGAGCCTTCAGACTGCTCAGAACCAGCACTCTGAGTAAGACAAAGACCTTGACCCTCCCAATGTTACCATTACAAAGAGTTTGACCCCACCTACAGAGAAAGCCAGAAAAGCTTTAAAACACAAAAACAAATTAAACCCCATCGTTCTTCTGTGCTAAAGCTCAAGTCACACCCAAAAGGCTGTTAAACACATAAGCTGTGGCTGCCCCAGCCCTGGAATAGTCCAAAGCCAGGCTGGATGGGGCTTGGAGCACCCTGTGATGGTGGAAGGTGTCCCTGCCCGTGGCAGGGGGTGGAATGAGATGAGCTTTAAGGTCCCTTCCAACCCAAACCATTCTCTGACTCCATGAGCTGTTTCAGCAGCCCCACTGGCCCCTGGCTAATGGAACCAGTTGCCACTGCAAGGTTTAAGGTGCCCCTTTGGGGAGGGGGTTGGGCACTTGGACCTGCCAGAAGGAGAAGAGCTTCCACAAACACAGTCCTTCCCATTCCCAGGCAGAAAGAGGAGCTTGGGAGAGGAATCCCGTGCTGCCTCTCTGAAGGCTTCTGGGGGTGAAAGAATCCAATTGCTGGGTTGAAGCAGCAGCTCAGACATCATAACAGGCACCAAACCTTGGGAGAAGATTGCCACTGAAGCTGTTCCCTCTCTGTCTCTCTCTCTCCAAGCCTTTACTTCCTTCTTCCATCCTTCTTCTCCCCACCACCCTTCTGCAGAGCTGATCCTCCAAGATAAAGCTGGGAGGATGGTACAGAGGCCCCATGCAGAGACTAATCAGCAGCCCCCATGTCTTTAATTTATTACTGCACGAGAGGCTCGTTTAGAACAAAGCTGCCAGTTCGGAAGATCATTCCTTTAAAAGACTTTTTATTTGAAAAGCTGTCAGCTCACACCTTGTCACAGCCCCACTTGCAGCAGCAGAACTTTAATAACATGCCACCTCATGCAAATGAGCTGCTAATTAATTAAGTAGTATTCTTCCGGGGATGGATTCATTAGAATCAAATTTGGGGAGGCTGGCTGGTGAGGTCGTATTGCTTTGGATGGTGCTTTCAATCAGCAGCATTGTCTTTTCCTTGAGGCCCAGCACTCCTTTCCATTAAAGAGGGAAGCTGCTTCCCACTGCTGTGCCCTTGGGAAGGCTCTGCAAAGCCACACTGGAACCCAACCCCTGGCATGGCCCAGCCCAGCCCTAGTTTAGCTAAACTCAGCAACGAGATGGAAAAAAAAATAATAAAAAAAGACTGAATGAGGTGCCCCAAAAGAACAGCCAGTGCAGAAAAAGGCTCAGTTCAAAAGCAGGAGGTAGACACCATTAACTCTGGGGACTCCAGGGATCAGGCTGCCTGGCAGGGGCGAGGCCCCCTCTTTTTGGAGCACTTGTTGCAGAGAGACAATTGCTGGGGGTTCAGGGCCATCAGCCTTGCACCTTCCACCAGCATCAAAGCACAGCCCATCAAAGGTGGAAACACTTGGAGCATCTGTGGATTTACTCCCCGGAAGGAGGAGAGCTTGGGGCTCGTCTACAGCTGCTACAAAACCTGCTCCCTTCTAATCTGTCCCCTAATGAGGAGCCACAACGTGCAATGACTTCCTTTTCCTTTTGTTCAGCAATAAGCCCCTTCTTCCCTTTACATTCCTGTATTATTTCTGAAGAGGTGGCTCAGTGCTTCTCTGGGAAATGGGAATCATTGTTAAGAGCACTCCTCTGCCTGCAGGCTTTGCATTGTGGCACCGAGCAAGGAAATCATCAAAGGGATGGAGTTTGGCCTCCCAGAGAAAGGAATGAGGGAGGTGTTGCTGTATCACACTGACCCCTCTGCAAGCTGCTCCTCCAGCCTCTGCCATTCTTCCCTTGACTCACCCCTGCTCTGTGCAGCTTTAATTCAGCTCCTTCCCTTACAGCTGGGGAGTAAATGAAAGCACAGGGGAAGAGTGGGATAGCTCCAGGAACAGGCAGAGGGTTTTTTTTTTATTCCTAAAGCATCCTCTTCTACACAGCACCAGCAGTCTTTAGCAGGGATGCACAGCTGGGTTAGTTGGGTGCCACGGGAGCTGCGGGTGTTGCAGAGAACAGGCTGATTCCAGGCTGCCCTTCAGCCCTCGGGGTGCTACAAATCCTGGGTCATTCCCTTCCTTTTCCCACTCTTTGCCATTTTTCTCCCCTTTGCCCTGGCCCAAAGCTGGGCTCAGTGTTGGCAGACACCCAGAGGGACTCATAAATGAGGACAGAAGAGGCACAACTCACTGTTTGCTGCCTGCAGGACACAATTAGTGATGGAGGGAGGTGTGAGTAGCATTTTGGGGAGTGAGCAACAGCCAGAGTGAAGGTGAACAGGAGTGAGAGCGAAGCCTCAGTCATCTGAGAGGGACAGAAAAGATGAGAGGAAGCACAGAGCTGGTATTACTTAGGGCGAGGGAGGTACTGGGTATCTGCTTGTCACATACCATTTATAGCTCTTCCCAGAGTCCCCAAAATAGCACTGTATCTGTGTTATCTATCCACACCTCACCTGTGCCCTTCCAGCTGAATAAGCCTCCACAGCTCGGTGTCAAGCTGTCTCCCCACGAACATCCTCCTCCAGCAGTGCATTTCACAGCTGAAGGGATTGGTCTTGCTTACTTTGGGTTGTTGACCTTGAGTAGCCATGTAAAATAGAATAAAAAGCCACTCAGACAAGACTGTCTAATGTGGAGTTTGCTCCAAACGAGCTGCAGCGAGTCGTGATTCTCCCCAAGGAGGGAGAAAAAAAACTAAACGGCTGTCAAAAACTGTCACACAAAACCCCTCTTTCTCCGAAGTCACAGCTTCCAGCTGATCAGGTGGAAACCAGAAAGTTCCTCAGGAAATATTACTCTCTTTCCTTTTCAAAAAACATCATGTAAGTAATATGTTTCAAATGACTTCGATTTCCTGCCCAACACCTCCCGGGAGCGCTGGAACACGAGCCAAGCCCGCCAGCCGCCCGAGGCCAAAACCCAGGAGGAAATAGAAGAACCTACATTTTATTATCTTTGGGGGGGTGGGGGGGGTTTTACAAGCTTGTGGATAAATCCTGCCTGGTGGTTTCGCAGCGCTTTGGGTCGGACAGGAGCGATCAGGTGAACGAGGAGGCCGTGCACGTTTTTGGTTTCACTGGTTCACGCAGAACCAGCCGCGTGTTACCGATCAGACCTAACCCCGCCCGGGGAAGGGGATGTGAGAAAACCACAGAGCTGCAGTCAGGGAACGGGGATTTTCTGGTTAAAAGCCGGGCAAAGCTCTCCAGCAGCCGGGCCCTGAGCAGGCTGCCCGTGCAGAGCCCGAGTTTCACTCGAGCCACAGCCTTGCGGAGAGGTCGTGTGAGGACGGGCAGAGCCCCAGCCAAACTGGCACTGCCCCCACGGCTCCCGGAGCGCGGCTGTGCCGGCACTCCCGGCTCTCTCCCCCTGCCCTGGCAGCTTGGCACCGTGGTGGCGAACCCACCCACCAGGGACACACTCCGGGTTTGGGGCTTTTCCATCCCCAGGCACTCGGGAGCTGAACCAAGTACGGGCTCATCCTTGTGGAAGATGAAGTGCAGGAGAGAAATGCACGAGCAGCAGCCGGGGCTGGAGCCCTGCTCAAGGGCATCTGCTCGTACAGAGCCCTGTGCTGGAAGCATTAAAGCCTCCTGATAGGATTCATGCAAGTACAAACCCGTGGAAGCCGAATCTCTCCTCGCGCTTTCCTGTCTGCTCATTCATGCTCCGATCTCCCAGTCCCCGGCAGAGGCTTTGAGGTCGCTCACGTTCCCAGCGTGCGAGGAACGCAGCTCCTGCCCCTGGGAGCTGCTTCCCCAATGCTATTCTGGGGCAGATCGAGGATAAAAATAAAAATAAAAAGCAAAATCTCTTCCATCTCCGCACCGTAACTCCCTAAGCCTTCGGCACATGCCCTTTCCGAGCATCTCAGAATTAATCAGCACATAAGCAGATGAACTGGCTCTGAATAATCTGTACATGCAACACATGTAACGCTGCTCAACGCTGCCTTGAGTGCAGCAGGGAGATTGCTGGGCTCAGCACACACGTCTGTCCCTGTCCCTCTGCCCTTGGCCATCCCTGCCTCGAGAGCATCGGCGCAGCTTCTGGGCAGCCACCACAGAGCTGGGACAGCACACACCACCCTGCTCTGCATCAGGCCAGGGAGCAAGGAGAGGAAGCTGGTGGATGGATCAGCGCCCTCAAATATCCAAATTCTGAGTTCAGGTTCAAATCCAGCTGGGGCGGGAGAGGAATCTGCCATCTGTAACTCTGAGGCAATCACTGCTCAGGAACTGGGCTTAACACTTGGGAACTGTGCAGTTCCAAGCTGAGCTTTAGCTCATCCCTGCAGAGCTGCAGTGCCAGCCCCATCCTGGCAGCATCGCCCAGGCACCAGTGGACACGGAGCTCTGGGCTTCCCTTTTCACCTCATCCACAGTAATAAAACATCATAAAAAGAGGTGAGTGGACATGCCCAAGGCTTTGCTGCTCGACACACACACTGTCACCAAGGTGGGGTCACTTAACTGATGCCACTGCTCCTCCTTGGAGGCCACAGGTGAACACAAGGGCAGCTACAGCACTGTGGTGAAAACACAGAGTGACCCAGGCAAAGCACACCAGCAACATCAGACACCCCCCAGACCGGGAGGAGGGTGGGGAAAAGGGACCACGGATAAAGGATTGGGATTGAAGATGTTTTTGGAGCAGAACATCTGAGAGACTGAACATCCTGGTCCAGCGGGACCCAACCAGCCTGTGCCTGGTTTCGTGCTGAAAGGTTTTACTTGTAGTTTATTCCTCTGCACGAGGAGGTGGAGCAGATCTGCCCCAGAGCTGTCAAACACCTCATGAGAAGGACGGAGGCAGCTCTTCCCCCAGGCCCCTGCTTTTGTTCCCCCAGCAGCCAGCACAGCTAATCCCTTCTCATGCCCATGGCCCAAAATCAGCATCATGAGAGAGGTTCAGGCTGGGGTCCATGGGTGGGGGAGACAAAGCTGCCCCACATTAGTGCCTTGGCTTCCATAATTGACCTGTAGATAAACACATGGCTTCCGCCTTAATCCCCTGCAGCCTCAGGAACATCAGCCGCGCTAAATTTTTCATGTAATTAAGAAAAAAACCCTAATCCAGTGTAATTAGCTCCCTGATTGCCAACGTCAGGCAGAATAGCAGTGTTTGAACAGCAATTCAGGTCTAGCTGGTTAGGCAAATACTGTGTGTGTGGTTCAGTAATTTAACGCTGGAACAACTCCCCCTCTGCTGTCCTCACAGGCTCGCTTCCCTAAACAGCACTAAGTGGTCTCATGATTGCAAAGAGGCCTCACATCCCTGAAAATGCTGCTCCACCAAGCTCCAGTTACGTCCCTGAAGGGCTGGGCACGAAACGAGTCAACCAGTTCACCGAGAACCACATTATGCCTGCACAGCCTTCGGTGATTGCACCAAGATGTAAGGACAACACCACCCCTGACTGCCTAAATTCTGCACCTGAGAGTCACAGCTAAGACCCTGATGGAGGAGCAGTCTCGCTGTCAGTGATGCTCAGCACCAACACCACAACCTGCTGGGGCTGGAGGCGACGGCAACGCTTACGAGGGGTTTTATGGTGCAGATCAAAATTCATCCCAGCTCCCGAGCCTTTCTGGCTTACAGTGATATTTTTCTTTGTCATTCATATACATGAAGGCAAAATTTTAGGAGTGAAATGTTGGAAATTTGGGAAGTGGAAGCAGATGGGAGAGGGATAGAGAATGTGGATGTATGTGCCAACGGGGAGGCAGGGAAACCAAGAAAGCACAGCTAGAAGATACCTTCACTTAACCATTTCATCCACCCCCCAGCAAAAGGGATCTGAGCTACTGAAGCCACTGTCAAATATTTTTGCTGTCTTTCTAAAATCTGCCTGTGATACAAACTACAGACAAATCCAGCTCTCAACCAGTCACATCTTTGATGTTCAGACTTAATATGAGTCTCCTGAAATGCGGCGTTTGAAAGCAATACTATTGTAGGAGTGTTTGTTGAAGCCTCTCTAAGGAGCATTTTAATCCTCATCCTATGCCGTGTTGCAAAGGGTTTGTGGGCTTGCTTGGTTTTGATAAAAGATCTTAGCCTCTGTTTTGCTGGTTTTGGTTAACCCTGCTGTTAAAGGGGCCAAATTTCTGTGCCTGGGAGCCTGCAAAGCAACCGGCCCCCACCCCCCCCTCCTGTAAGGAGAAAGCTCCAGAGCATTTCGCAGCTTCAGCCTCGCAGACTGGATTCTTACAGAACACTTGTTTACATGCTGTGGCAGGCGAGAGCCAACCCTATATGTTTTTGCAGCTATAACTCTTAATTCTGACAGGGGCCACAGGCTGCTGGGAGGGAGGGGGGAGCTGTGCCTGGCTCTGCCGTGTTTGGGCTCCAGGCTCTGGTCCCCCCAGCACTGCTCCTCTCTCCCCTCCTCATCACCCACATGCTCTGTAAACAAACCAGCAGCGAGCAGAGCAAGCTGCTCCTTTGTATCAAAGCCAGGGAGAATTTCTTTATTAAAAAAAAAAAAAAAAAAGAAAGAAAAAAAAAAGAGTGAAAATTTATCAATTCAAAGCTGCTTTTAAAGAGAAGCCCCTGAGGAGAGCGAGCCCAGATGCTTGCTCGCGTTGGAAAGCCAATTCCTCTTCCTCCCTCCCTTTGGACACACGCTATTTTCCATGGACAGCACTGGAGCTGAACTATTGACTGGGAGCAGAGCCTCCTGGTTGGATGGCAGCACATCAATATGGATTTAAGCAGCAGCAGTAATATGGCACAGTTTGGTGCTTTGCCATCATTGCCTTTCCAGGGAAACGGCGCTCCAGGTCAAAAACAACCTTCTCCCTAAAAGCCTCCCCGTGAATCCATCTCACAACCTCCTGGAGACCATGTTTCCAAGGGCAGTGATAGAAATTCCATGTCTCCTTCTTCTTTGGCCTGGCTCAGGAGGTGGGGAACCTGCAGGCACATCCCAGATTGCATTTACAGCCCCCCAAAATGGCCATGTGCTCACCCTTCCCCTTCTGACCACATCAGACACAGGGATGGGGACACTTTGGCCAATGCATTCCAGGCAGGCTATCACATTTGCACGCTGTGGCTATCAGTGCATTTAATTTTTCTGTCTCATATTCCAGCTTTCAGGCAGCTTTGGGGACATTGTTCCTGCCCAAACCCCCAGGATCGAATGCCAGCAACACATGAGTCTGTGTTGAGTTGCTCTGTGGTCTTTTTGCCTTAGATCCAACACAAATTCCTCTCTCCATCGCCCCTGCCTTCCCAAAAACAGGCATCTTGAAGGTCCTGTGGGGAGCTGGTGGCTGATGAGAGGACCTGGAGGCAGCTCAGTGGGGGCTGGATGTTCCTTTTAGCTCATTTTCTCCGTTTCACATCCAGCAATGGACAACTGGGAATGCCATCCCAGGCTGGTCTGAGGCACCAATCCAATCACCCACCAGTCCAACAGCACCCCAGTGACCTGTGCTACCAGCTCACAGCTTCATGCCAGTGAGCTGGATGTTTTCTCAGCCTCTGTTTTGCCAGAGGGTGGTGGAAGTGTCTCCAGCCAGACCAGGAGTCTCAGCAGTCTTTGCATTCGTGTTAATGAGCACTGGCAGGAGATTTGCAGCCAGTCAGGAAGAAGTGCCAGAGGTGGTGATGGGGGGCCTGAAGAGGTGTTGGAAGGAAAAGGAGCTGCTCAACTTCACCTACAAACAGCTTTTAAGTAACCTGAAGGACAGCACTGGGTCCTGTGGCTCCCAGCACCCCCCCATCCTGGCCCCAAAAGCTGAAGTTTCTAACAAGGTAAAAGACTTGAATTGCTCTCACTAAAAAGAGATCAGGCATCAGATGTTCCTAAAGCTTTTAGAGTTAGAGCTATAAACTGAGCCAAGAGACAGAACTGATATGGAAAGTTACCTTCCAGGACAGATTTTCCCAGTGAGTGAGTGCTGGCAACTGCAGCAGCCTCTTTGCACCATTCCACTGCTCACTGTCAGAGGAGCTGAGCTCCCTCTTGCCTTCCTCTGTAATCCTAACCTAACCCTAATCCTAATCCTAACCCTAACCCAAACCTAACCCTAACCCTTGCCTTCCTCCCTTCCTGTCACACCAGAACTAACACAGCCTCCCCATCCATACATCTGCATAATGTAATCTGCTAATGATTCCAGGGCTCCTGTTTTGCCACTGTCATGATTTATAAGTTGTGTCATGCTTTGCACTCAGCTGTAAAGAAATCTTGCAGTGACCTCAAACCATGAGACTCCAGTTTTGCTGGTGTTGGGAGTCCTGCAGCCTGGTAATGTCAACACACCAGATATTTCCCTGTCTCTTCCCGCAGTTTGGGCTTCCAGAGAGGGAAGCCTGGCAGGGAGTCAGCTCCTGTTCTCTGCATCTGGAGTCCTGTGGTTTGTGGCTTAACCAAAGGGCTGAGCCGGCCGCCAAAGAGCCCTGCTCCCGAGAGGCTTCGTGCCTTGAAAATCTATTCTGAAGCGGCTTCAAAACCTCCACTTTTCATTATTAATATGACTCCTTTCATCAGAGTCCACTTATCTTTTTGCTTTCTATTTCTGTCTCTCCCCTTTTATTGTTTCCCCGAGTGCTTCCATGGGAATGCTACTGAAACCCAGACCAGGCGACCGCAGCAGCCGCTCGCTCCCTTCCACCAGCAGGAATTTATTTCCATCAAAGCTTCCTCCTCGAATCAAGGCTTTTTTTTTTTTTTTTTTTTTTTTTCCCCCCCCCCCCCCCCTTCGTTTTAATTCCATCTGTATTTAATCCCAGACAAACACAAACAACAATCTCAGCTCCCTAAGGCCATCACTTTCTAAATCAGTTACAGCCAACTGCAATTAGCAGGCGAGCAACATGAGCAGCTCTGTACGCTCCTGGATCTTTGGGAACGAGCCAGCCCAGAAGGTCCTTTTCCCCAGACTGTCCCTTTTTTTTTTTTTTTCCCTTCCAGAGAACTTGCACCATTGTTACAGTCACAGCCTCCACGAGATAAAACACACTAACACACTGCACTTTGCTTTTGCAACCACAGAAGAGCTGGGAATGATGCTCTGCGGCCTCATTAATGCTGTTTGTGGTTCTCTGCTCCCACACCTGGAGGCCACCTGCATGCTTTGATTTATAAGAGGATCCCAAAGCCTCTACAAGTGCTAAAGAGATACTTTATCGGTCACTTTAGCTTCCCTCTCAGCCTGCACTCCAAACAGCTTCTTAATAGCCTCTCTAAGCCAGGCTGCTGGAGAAGCAGCAATGCCAGCTCCTGCCAGGGCTGTGCAGGCAAAAAAAACTTCCCTTCTCAGGTCACGAGGGCATCTCTCAGAGATATCCTGGAGAAGCTTCTTCCCCACTCAGTCCATGAAAGCATCACTTGGACATAACCTGGAGAACTCTCTCCCTTCTCAACCCACCAGCCCTCAGGGGAGCTCAACACTTCAACAGAGGACGAGGAGCAGCTCCTGGAGTTATTTAATTTAAGCTGACTGGGAGTTCACCATCTTCAGACTGCTTTTAACTTGTTTTGGTGAGAAATGTCTATCTCACAGGCTTGTGGGATTTTTTGCTGGACTTATCCAGGCTGGCACTTGCCCTTTAGAGGTCGGAGCTGGTGGTGCCCCCTGCTCCAGCACAGCTCTGCTGGGCTGCTCCCCACTTGCTGGGTGCCCAGAGGGTGCTGGGGGCAGTGATGGAGCTCAGCCATGGGTTCCTTGGCTGAAGGGACCTGCCCCAGCTGTGCCAGCAGGAGGGACAGATGCAGCGCTGTAACTCCACAGCCAGCTCTCCCTCCATTAGTGAGCTATTTTGGGCAATGATTTCAAATGAAAATCTGTATTTTATTAATTATGAGTGTGCTTTGCTGCTGAACTCTTTAATGTGTTTCCCCAGCTGTATCAATCCACAGCCATGAAGGAAACCATTAAACCTAAATGCCTCGAGCTGTGTCACTCCGCTGCTGGGACCCATCCGTCACCGCGCTGAGCCCCGAGCCAAGAGGCCACGGCCAAGCCTGCCATCCCCCCCTCACCTCTGGGAATGTTAAGGTTGGAAAAGGCCCCCAAGATCATCAAGTTCAACCTTCAAGCACACTCACTAAATCACAGTGCAAACACCTCCAGGGATGATGATTCCACCGCTTCCCTGGGCATCTTGTTCCAGTGCTGAACCACTCTCAGAGAAGAATTTTTTTCCTATACCCAGCTTACCCAGCTTCTCACCTAGCAGGAGCAAAGCAAGGGACACTGTGGGACTGGAGTGGAGGATGAGCCCTGGCAAACCCAGGGCTGTAAATGATGGCAAAGCAAAGCCCATCTGGTGACGCTGCCGGGTTTCTCCACCTCTCACACCGGCTGGCAAGGAATGCAAGGGCCAGTTCCGGCGCTGCTGGGCTTGGGCTCAGCGTGCTGCCAGCAGCTGTCAAAGGGAGAAGACAAGGATGGGAAGGAAAATCACTTGCACTGCTGCAAACTCTCCCTACAGCCGTGTTTCCCAGTCTCAGTGTCCGGGCTGGCCCTGCACTGACAATTCCCGTGCATTCCTCCGCTCACCTCCTGTTGCACGTACACACCTCTTCATCAGCCAGGAAAAGGATTTCCCCAGCTCATGCATTTTCCTGCCATGTAGGGATATGAGAAAGAGCAGCATCTGTAGGTAGGCAGATTTATCCACCTCTCCTACCTGGCAAAACTGATTGGGTTTGACAGACACGCCGGGATGTGCCGACGCATTAACGACCAGTTTAGCATGGAAACCAGCAAGGCAGTGCTCCTCACAGATGTTATTGGGATAAGTTTATTTAAAAGCATATTTTATGGTTGTGGAGAATGTATTAGATCAGCAGCCTCGAGAAAAATCACTACAGGCTCCATCCCTAACAAACACATAAAAATTTGTTAAATCAAATAAAACAAAACACCTCCCAGAAAAAGCATGACACAGATAATTTTACAAACTAGATTTTTTTGCTGCTGAGCTGACTTCAGCTCTTGGGTGAAGACTAAAGAGGTCACCAGCACTCAGAAGGAGAAAGGCCTGCAATGCACCAGCAGTGTGATCCCACACAACCCATCCGTGAGGATCCTCAGCCAGCAAATCATCCTTTCCTGGGATCTGCCTTCCCCACCAAACAAGCCATTTAAGTCACGTTATTTTAGAGCCTTCTTGAGGCAGAACAGCATTAATGGGCCCCACTGTCTGAAAAGTGCTCTTGCTTAGATACCCGCAAAGCTGAGCAAGAGAGGCACCAGGCTAAAAAAATGTTCCCTCTCAAGCAAAACAGACTTGCACTTGGATTGCACAGAAATTAAAGCAACAAAAGGTCTCTGAAGCCAATTGCAATATAACTGAGAAACAGGCTCGTCACTTTGTACATCCATCTGGCAAGGACATACTTTCCATTTCAGCAAGTGCGAGAATGGGGTGGCCAGCAAAGGAAATGTGAAAACAGCAAAGAAAGGAGAAGAATGAAAACCTGCAGGACAACACTGCGACCCTGTTATGAATACTGTACGTCTATTCATATGAAAATCCATACGGCTGCTACTGTTGCATGCACTCTTCTTACACAGCATGAAATTAAAATTCCTCCTCAGTATCATATTGCCAGCACTACAGAGCAACTTTAGAGCGAGCGAGCAGACAATTTATCCTTTGGCTTCCTCCGATGGGCTTGTGCCGGGATTGAAAGCCAGTGGGGTGAGGGAGACGAGTCTATTGCCCACGGTAAAAAAATTCTGCTTCCAAAACAAATCCCAGAGAAGTATTGCTGGCCTGGAGTCTGACTGGTGGTGGTGGTTTCACAGTGCAGTTTCACATGCATAATTCCCCCCCAGGCCCCCCCGGCCACTTTTCCTTCTTATCTTCCCAGAACAAACTCAACGTGCAGGCTAATTTCAAGGAGTGTTTCACCCAGAGTCCAGCCAAATGTCAGTGGATCTGCTGGAAATGCAAATTGAGACAATCATGCAAAAGAGGAGGGCTTATGGATTGTGCGTAGGGGCAACAGAAGGCAAATAAAAGCTGACAGGAAGAGGGAACAAATCTCCCGCCTCGAGCTGTTGATCGTTCGCACGACGCGCTCGGCGAGCGGCAAGGACGGGTTTCCAAAAACGTACAAATCCCACTGATTTCCACCACTAAATTGTCTGGGTGTCTCTAAACCCCACCTATCTCAAAGCTCCTAAATCAGCATCTTGCTTTCACTCCCACCATTCCCACCCGCTCCACAGGGCCCTCAGTGACAGGGAGGACACAAAGAAGTGGTGATTTGGGGCTGAACTGGGGAGCCTGGGAGGTGTTTTTGTGGTTTCCCCATCCCAAAGAGCCATTGAGTTGTCAAAAGCAATTGCAACTTTCACGGAAAACCTTTCATTTTGTGCTTTTGAGAAAGTTGGGGTAACTGTGGCTCTCTGAGATCATCTGGGGACAAAGTGAGGGAAAGATTCCGGAGACAGGAACTCGATTAGCTCAAACCTAGCCACAAAATTTTCACAGATACAAGCAAATTCATATGAAGGTTTGCTTATTATGTATGCAAAGAAACAGCAAGCAAGAGGAAACAATCCCTGCTATGTGCCGAAACATGATACAGAATTAATCCCCCTAGGTCCCGAAATTCCTCATAGATCGCAGAGGGGACGGTATCTACTGCGTTACATTTTATCACACTTTCTGTCAAAATATCCCTGGCAGGGAGCCTTTTTGGAGATGCAATCACCAGCAAAGCCTTATGTGGGGAGAAAGATTTGAACTAAACAGCAGCAAACTACAAATATGTTCCTTGTGAGACCCCTTGGAGCGGGGTTGGTGGGGTCTGACGTCGCGTGGCTCTTTCTTAAGTCACCTGCCTGGCCCCATATGGAGCATAAATGCTCTTTAATTGTACTCACAGCAACACTAAACTAAGCTGACTGCTTCAACATGCCCCTGAGACCCCCAGGAACTGTGAAACACTTCACTAAACCATCCCACGAGGAGAAGTTTGCCCCCTCTCCCAGGTGATACGGGGCAATGAGAGCGTCGCACGCTCCGACTTGCAAACCCCAATCGTCATCGCTCCGAGGTGGAGAGCAAAGTGAGCGAGGGCTGAGCTCCACAGTGGCACTCTGGGGTAGGGACACTGGGCTCTCTCCATCACAACCTCTCCGTGTGGCTGCTGAGTGCTTCCGCTTGGCTGGGCCCCACACTTTTGTAAGGCGCTCCCGTGTTTTTTGGCAGCCGCTGAACTGGAAGGAAAAGGGTCTGATTATCTCCTCCAGCACCTCAGTGCTGACCCAGACCACTGACCCCTTTCCTGTCACTCTACATTTGCTCTGGATGTTTTACACAGGGAAGAGGTAAAGCCTTCACAATTGATCCATCCAGAGCATCCAAAGGCTGTGTCTTTGGTTACCATGTGATTTCTGATCCGTCTCTTGCTCGGGGGCTCACGGATCTTTGTGTCCACCTTAGAGGACTGATATGGGTGACAATGCCAGGGCTCATGGAGCAGGACCTACTGATAGCCCAGATCCAGCACAGGCTTGGCAGTTCTCATTCAGATAAAAGCTTCCTCACTTATATTGCCTGTTAATCCCAGATAACACAGCCTCCATTCTGCCTTCATTATCCCAAACATTGCCATCCTCAAAAAGCCTGGAGTGCACTCTGAGTTTTCAAGCTACGGAGCAACAGTGAAAACCAGCCAGCTGAGAGGAGACAACCCCACTGCTGGGTGGGAAGAGGAGAAGAGCAGAGCAGCGAGACCACCTCCTTCTTCCACAGCAAGCAAACAAAATCTTTCATGCCTGCATGAGACTCTCTCCACTGTCACAGTTCCACTGTACACACCAACACACAGCCTTTACCCACGGACTGGGCTCGATCCACTGACAGCAGCATTTCAACATGAGCATCCCTGAGCTGGGGACATCCATCAAGGCAATCCCCTATCAATCAGCTGCACTAAACCACTCCAACAAGACACCTGGGAGGACGCTCCTGGTAACCACAAGGAACCTTAATTATTTATGTCTCTGCGACTTTTCAAGTTATACCTTCGGGAGGGAGGCAGGGCAGGGGGACATTGATTACATGGGGCAGAAGCAGGAGGTGAAAGGTGTCATTAGCCCAAAGCACTCCTTTATTGGAGAAATAAAAGCAATGTGGTGGTTTGGTGGGGCAGACTCTTGTCCTGTCACGCATCTCAGGCAGCATCAGAAGGACCTGGAGCTTGAGGGAAGCTGTGGCTGCACCCCCTCCCTGCACATCCCTGCCTGTACACAGGGAGAAGGCACTGGGAGCAGGTCCAGAAACTTCACAGGGTGTTCTGTCTGCTCAGTCCAACTTTGCCCACACCCAGCCAGTGACTCCAACCCTTTTCCATCGTGCATTTATGCCCAAGTCGTCTTTGCCACAGATCACAGAATCCCAGAATGGTTTGGTTTGGAAGGGACCCTGAAGATCATCGTGTTCCCACCCCCTGCCATGGGCTGGGACATCTTCCACTACACCAGGTTACTCAGAGCCTCGTCCAGCCTGGTCTTGAACTTCCAGGGCTGGGGAGTGCAGATGGTGACGCTGCTTTCAGGTTAAAACAACTGCACTGGGTTTATATTACTTGGACACTGAAAACTGGCAGGAAACAGCCCTGTTATGTGATACCAACCCTGACTCACAGCTTGGCCTGCAGCTTCAGGGTAAAGTTCTCTGCAGCATCCATAAGGCATCCAAATCCCCCCGAAGTTTCTCGGTCCTGCCTGATGTGAGCAGAGGTTTGCCAGCCCCTCCACTCCGAGCTGAGCTCAGCTCCAGCTGAGCCTGGCGTGACCAGATTGTGTGAAAAATGAAAAATAGCCATCTGGATTCCTGTGGTGAAGACAGCCAGGAAAGTTTCTGGAGAAGGCACTGTTCTGTGGGAATCTGCAGAAACGTCCCTGCAGCAGCAGCTGCGGTGCCAGAGGAGCGTGGGGGGCTGCACAGGGCGCTGGATTGTGATACAAAGCTCTTGCCCATGAGCCACTGGCTCCAGTCCAGTCCAGACTGGGAGATGCTGCTGCTCTGACAGTGGTTTTGGCAGCCTGTGTGATTTTGGGATGGGCTCATATTAAGCCCTTTGGCCACGAGTCAAGGACACAGGGCTTGTCAGGGATGGGGAGGGGACCTGTGGGCCATGACAGCCTTCCCCTTGCAACAGGAGAGAAGTTGGGGGCAATGACCTCCTAACCCATCTCCAGCAATCTCTGCATGCCCTCGGGCACGTCACTGTGTCCTCCTTTCCAGCTGCAAAATGGATGTGAACTTTCCCCTCATTTCCATCCTAGTTCACCTTCTTTGGGGCTGTGTACAGGGCACAGCCAGCACGGTGGTGGAGGGATTTGCTCTGTATTACTGGCAATATAAATAAATAATGCCCAGGTCCCTGCTGATACTTGAGCAAAAAGCTTGAGCAGAAAGAGGCAAAAGGAGGCGAGAAAGAGGAGCTTGAACAGGTGCTTTTTATGCTCTAGTAAAACTGCAGTTCCTTGTACTGGATGCATTTTAAAAGTAAAGTGGGACTGGTCAGGCCCTGATGTTTCTTCCCAGAAGTTGTAGAGCAATTGGGGGAGGCAGGGAGAAACCTGCAGCTCCAAAGCCAGGAAGGCCAATCCAACAAAAGCAAAGGGAACAGGAAACACAGGGAAGGGTAACACAGTGCACTCCCCAGTTATCACCCAGGTGCTGTTTCAGCAGGTCAGCTCAGCCCTGCTGGCTTTTCCCAGCCTGAAAAGCTGCTGTGTTATCATCTCCCTATCCTGTTGTTGATGCTGCTGGGAAACCATTGAGGGGGTTCAGGACACACGTGAGCCGGGCACAGCGTGCAGGAGACCCTGGACCCAGGCGGGCAGGGCCAAAACCTGTCCCCTCCCAGAGTGGGGTGTCACAGGAAGGGACACTGAGCACAGGGCTCAGTGGGCTCAGCCCTAACGTTTTGCTCCAGCCCATTCCCCAGCTGCTGCCTGAGCCAGCACATGGCACCCGCCCCCGCCACGAGTGGCTTCGACGGCGATGCCAACTTTCAAACAGACCATTTCGGGCACCAGCACTGACAGCAGAGCTCCCAGCAAAGAGTTTAGAGGTGGAAAGGGCAGCCCCACGCCAGATCTGGGCAGGAGGACAGGACAGGCAGGGGCTGGCCAGGATGCTGTGGCACACTGGTGGTGGCACTAAGTCCCCGTGGGCGCAGGGATCAAGACCCACCCTCTGTCTCACACCCTGCTCACACAGAGAGGATCCAACACCTCTTTAAAATCATCATCAAAGTATTTTTAAATTGACTCCAGCACCCTTGGTGTCGCCTGTGCTCCCACTCTGAGGAGTGGCTGGAACAGACCTGGGTGTTGGGATATAAATTAAGTATCAACACATGTATCCTGCACTCAACACACCCCCTGTGTTCGCTTGTGTTAATTGGGATGTGAGGTAAAGTGTCTCACAGCAGAAACCTACGTGCTCCCAGACTGATTTTCCTTAAAGATTTAGACAGCCAAATCCCATCTGTCCATGCTCCACCTTCCTCTCCAATTCCCTTCCCCAGAAAAAGATGCTCCCTGGCGTTTTATTTCCCCACCTCCTGCTCAAATTAACTCCCCTCTGATGGAGCACTATCACCTCGAGCGTCCCTGGATCACACAGCCCCTTCTCCTGGGCACATCTTTGCTGAGGAAATCACCCCTCCTGTGTCTCCCTCACCTGCTCTGAGCCCCCTCCCCTTCTCACTGGCACCACTGAGGCCTCGGTACGTGCAGGAAGGCGCGTGCTTGGTATGATAGGTGCAATTTTGAGCAATTTCCCTGCCAGTCTCCCTGCAATCTCGTGTAATCTCCCCCCAAAGGGCATCAGAGATCCCACGGTGCATTTGCTTGGCCATAAGGAATGCAAATCACACGCCTCTCCTCCCCTCCATGGTTTTGAATAATGCAGATGGGAGCAGCCAGCAAAACCCAGCAAGGTGGGGTGTCTGCTCGCTCCTGTTTGTGGTTACTGGGGCTCCACCTTAGCTCAGGGCCACACAAAGAGCCTCAGCAGCAACTGGGCAGGGGGAGTAATTTGTTTAGACCATCCAAGCTGCCAACTTCTGGCAGGTCCCCTATGTAAAGCTGCTGGGGACCCGTCAACAGGTGCCCTGTGGGGTTTGGTATTCAAATGATCTCCCCAGAGCCAGAGATGGTGATTCCATGTGCTGCCTGGGCTGGCACAGGGGCTCAGCCCTCAGCACACCAGGTGTGGGGTTTGCTGGCCACTGAGGCTCAGAGGGAATGCCTCAAAGGATGGTAACAGAGAGCCAAAGATTCCCTGGGCTGCACCTCTGGAGGATGCCCCACCTGCTCCCACCACCATCAGCAACATGAGGCCAACTTGCCTCTTCCACATCCCATTTATCTGCTTCTGCCAGAGCCAGGGGATTAGTGTACAGCTCTTGGGGCTGGAGGTGCAGGAGGGTAAAATGTGCTGCTTTTCTCCAAACACCAGCTAAAATCCAGCACAGCAAGTCCATGCATTAAAAATATCTCCTCCTCACAGCCCAAACCGCAGCTATTTAACAGTCCAGTTGGCAATTCCAGGAGAGCATTATAGCTCCAAGGCCTGATTTAAGGTGGAGTTGAAATTCAGGGCTGTGGCAGATGCATCTGAATGCTCTGGTTCTCACCCCTGAACCCTCAGACCTGTCAGTGGGAACCAAACCCTGAATTTAATGTTTCAAACCTTGTCTCTAACCAGTGTCCAGAACTGAGCAACACCACCAGGAAAAGCGAGCACTGGAAAAGGCAAAGGGAGGCCCAGAAAATAAGGAGGGAGCGATCCCTCCTTTTATTTTAATAAAATAAAATATTTCGCTTTATTATTCAAATGGGATGTGAATCGGGAGAAACCTCCCGGAGGGCACCTGAAACTTCTGCCAGCTCTATTTTCCTGTTAGAAACCCCGCTCAGGCTGATGGAGCTCTCCAGATTAAGCAGGGATTTGCTCATTCTGGGATTTTGCTGTAATCCAAACCACAATTCCCTCCTAAGCTGTTACCACATTTGTGAACTGACGTGTCCCAGATGCTGGGGCTGCCAGAAGAACCTACAAACCGGGTCCTCCTGGGAGTGGTGGCCAATTCCCAGCACTGTCAATCTCCCTTTCATGGACAAAGTCAGCAGAAACAGCAGAGCCAGGTGAGAACATGCCAGCCCTGGGGTACATTTGCAATATTTATCTGCCTGGCACATGGGAGCACACGCAGGTGGAGGGGATGGGGGGAAGGCTCACTGAGAGAGCAACCCTCAAAAAAAAAAAAAATACAGGAGCTGGAAATCTGAGCTAACTCTTCATTAAACAAGCTCTCCTGTCCTAAACTTGCTTCTTATAGTTGGAAAAAAAAAATAAAAAACTCCTTTAAAGTTTTGGTGTTCAAGTCCCTTTAAAAACCTCCCTCGCCATAGCAGCACTCGGATAAAAATCCGTGGAGTTTTTTTTTTAATCAAACATGTTCCCAAGAGGCATTTCCATCTGCTCCCAGAGCTCAGGGGAGCACTGCAGGGCAGCCCCTGTGAGCACAGACCCTCAGCCTTAACCCTGCACCGCTCCTGCCCACAGAGCAGAGGAACCAAGAGCACAGACGTGATGTTGCTCTGGGCTAAGACGTGTCATACACCGTGTCCACATGTGAAAAACCATGTCCACGTGTGAAAAACCATGTTCAGACGTGGAAACCACACCTGCAAATGGCACAAGAGGAGCCTCCTGGGCACTGACATGCAGATCTGCCTGTAGGGAATACACTGAAGGGAGCCAAGGGGTAGATTAATATTTAATCGAAATATATCAAAATCAGTGGAAGAGCTGATTTTCCAGGGCTGATGCTGTTCCAAACCTGTGGTTTAGACAGGAGTAAGAGTAGGCAGGTCCCTCCCCTCTCCCTGAGGCACTGCACATGGTTTGGCTGCTCAGACAGGGCAGTGTGCCACCACCCCATGCTGTCCCACACCGACAGGTAAATTGTCCCCAACACCCCAGGGCTGCCAGGGACACAGCCAAAACCATCCTCTCATCTTCCCTTCCTACATTGAGTACTTGTTCTGTATCTCTCTCCCTTCAAGGAATAAAACACAGTTTTTACTTCCCACACGAGCCTCAAGAAAACACACAACTCATTTTACACAAAGGCTGACATGCCTTGAAACAATTATTGCCCATCCTGGGGGAGAAGGAGGGCTGACAAAAGATTATTTTTGGAGATTAGGCCTGGAGTGACTGACAAACTGATATGCAAGAGCGTTTGTTTTTAATCTGAAACAGGTTTGGGATAGAATTTACAAAAAAAAAAAAAAAAAAAAAAAAAAAGCAGCCACCCACCAACAAGGGCTCCTGGGAGGCAGGAAAGCTGCAGCCAGCAATACTAATGTGTTTCTCAGTTACCAGCCACCCTCTCCCTCAAAGGGGACATACATTGCCTTTCCCAGCACCAGCGTGGGAACGTGCCCTCCCTCCCTCCCTGGGGCGGGGAGACAGACCCACAGACTGGCAGGAGGAGCTGTGCCCAGGTGGATCCACTCGTGGGGCACCAGCCACGGGCACCCCCAGCCCCCCAGGGCAGGGGTTTGGGCTCCAGACTCACAGAAAGATCTGCCAGGGCTGGCCAAGGGCATCGAGGGGATGAACTGCAGGGCGTGGGGAGCCAAAACAGCAGCAGTGCTGTCCAAAATCCAGCATGTCCCACACCTGCCCTCAGCACCGAGCACAGAGACAGCCAAACCCACCCTGTGCATCGTCCCACACTGGGCACAGTGGGCAGAGTGGTCCCTTCTGCCACACAGACACCACTCAGGATGTGCAGCCCATCCGAATGCTCCATCCCAGACACCCAGCCCTGCTTTCAAAGTCAGGCTTCCCTATTTTCAGACACATCCCAAAAGGCCCCTGCTGATGTCAGTGGTGATGGGATCAGAGCCCAGCAGTGCTCTGATCTCTAGCAGGTCACGTTACCCCTGCCCAGGGGCTGCCTCACACATTGGCAGCTCCATCAACACCCCAAATGCCTGTGACAGAGATCCCAAAGCAGGCCAGGCTGACACAGAGTCCACATTGCTGGAAAAACAGGCATAAAAATATCCATCACCAGGCAGTGCCAGTGGGAGGAAGACAATTTGTGAACTGGGCCACTCCACCAAAGTCAGAACACTTCCAATTATTATTAAGTTTTAGCAAATATTCCTTTCCTCCCAACCCAGTGGGAGATGCAAAATGGGAACCCAGCGTGGCTCCCACAGCTCCCAGTCCAGTGGGAGAACCACAACCCGACGATTTGATGAGCTCCAACACCAGCCAGCAACTGAATGATGCCAATAAAAACACTAACAGATGAACAGGCACACACCAGCTGCATGGGAAGCTTGGGGTGAAGGTGGGGGGGGGGGAATTAAATTAATCCCTTCATTATCAACCTGACCCCTGGAAAAAATCTGAAGGAATGGCTGTGAAGGTTCACAGCGGAGCACTAAAGCCAGAAGATCAGCTAACACAGCATCTGCCAGCCCAGACGGGCTCGGCTCTTAATCTGCACCACCCCAGCTGGGGCCGTGGTGGCTCGAGGCTGCCAGAGCCAGGCGATGCCATCAGCCAGCCCGTGCCACGCTGGCACCCCCTCAGAGGGGACAACTGCAGGAGAACCTAAGTACAAGCCAGCCCAGCAGCAGGGCCCTCTGCCTTCCCTGTGCTCCTGGGATGGCTTTTGCTTGCCCATTTCCTGCCCCTTCGGGAGGAAGTTCCGTGTTTTTTCCTTCCTTTCAGTTCGTGTGTTACTCCCAAAGAACTGGGTCGATGTTTGTCAACCCATTGTGGCACACACTGAGTGAGTTAATGCTATGTAGAGATTGAAATATTAGGTGAGTTCTGGAGAGCAGAGATGTGGTACGTGGGAAGAGGAAAGGAGGTGAGGATGAGCCATTTGGGGATTTTGGGGAGGAAAGATCAGCCATCCATGTAACAACTCCAGTGAGGGATCCCCAAACCTTCCTGTGCCGGGGTATCTCTGGTCTTACAGCCACACTTGTGGCTGAATTCACAGCCAGCTCTGCAAACACCCCCAAATGTGGACCCCCACCATGAGGGGAAGATCCAGTCTCTTCCCATGCTCCAAACCTGCCCAAACCTTCACCCAAAACCTGATGAGTCTCTGTTGGGAGACACAGCCGTGCCTGCCCCATGTGCTCTTCTAAGCTGGAGATGGCTCAGGACTAAGAGCAGCTGCCTCAGTTCATCCTCTAACAGACTTTTAATAGAGATTTTAAGAGGCTTTTTTTAAAAAAATACCCCAAATCCACCCCAAAGACACCTGAACAGGGTGCACACACACAGGATCCTCGGTGCTGTCTCGCAGGGAGCAGCAGAGCCACGGGCAGCGATGGTGCCACAGGCATCACCTCCACTCAGGGCAGGGGACAGGCAGCAATCCAGAGGCCAGATGCCACATGGCAGAATAAAACCAGGCACACAGTGTGGAGGGATTTCTGCTCCTGCAATCCAATCCTTTCTGCTGAGCTGCTGCCAAGCGCCCTCCCGGCCCCGCTGCCACGGAGCGGCTGCTGCCAACAGATCCTTAGGAAAAGTTGAGGGGAGAGGGGGGGGAAACGACAGAAAATAAGAAAACAAAAAACCAGAAAAAAAACCCCTCTCCTTCTTAGGATTAATACCTCAAGTGAAAGTTATTTTTGAAGAATAATAACCAGGGAGCTAAAGGCAGAGAGCACCGGCCCCCAGCTCGTCTCCATCGCGGCCGGGGTGGTCCTGGATGTGGTGGAAGAGGCACCTCACCTGGGGGGTGGATTAGCCCAGCAGGCTGCTCTCTGCTGTTCCCACTCCCAGCACAGAAAGGCAGCTGAAAGCAGATTTATCTGCTGGATAATAAAGGCAAAAGATACTCAAAGGGGACAAGTTTCAAGCCAAATCGCCAGGCTCCTCCACTTTTCTTTTTCTTTTTTAATCCCTCTCAAAACTGTCGGTATTATACAGGGGGAAGGGGGAGGGAGGATGGGGGGCATCTTCACCCGAAAACCAGCAGAGCAGACGTGGCTGAAGCACCAGCCAAGAGCTGCAGAGGTGCCTCTGAGGCACAAAGAGGAGATTAAGGCTGAAAGGCTACAGCCAGGCAAGGAGTCTGCTGGGAAGGATGGGAAGAGCGCATGGGAAATATTTTTGGATGCCTGACAAGGAGATGCAGAGACCATCTGGGTGAGGAGAGGAAGGGCAGGGTGCCAGGGAGAGCCATGGGAAGGATCAGCCCAGCCAGGGGAAGGCAGGTCTTCACAGCTGCCTGGGCAGGACCCGCTCCCACCCTCCTCTTCCTCCTCTAAAGAGAGAGAAGCAACAGGTTGGAGCTCAGGGAGAGGGGCAGGTAGGTTAGTTTGGTATGGAGGTTTTATTCACACAATCACAGAACAGCCTGTGTTGGAAGGGACCTTTAAGATCATCTCATTCCACAGCAGGGACACCTTCCACTATCCCAGGTTGCTCCAAGCCCCGTCCAACCTGGCCTTGGACACTCCCAGGGATGGGGCAGCCACAGCTTCTCTGGGCAACCTGTGCCAGGACCTCCCCACCCTCACAGGGAAGAATTTTTCCCCAATATCCCACCTAACCGTGCCCTCTGGCAGTTTGAAGCCATTGCTCTTTCATCCTGGAAGTACAAGCACAGTACAGAGCGTCGGTGCTGTTACACTGTGACCTCCAGCAACTCATCTCAGCCCGGCACTTCCAGCCTCCTCATCCTCACAGGGGGATAAAAAGGTTCAACTTCCAATGGAACAATTTGGGATGCTCTGACAGGAAAAGCAGCCCAAGCCTGGAGTGCAGTGAACAGGTACTGTTTGATAACAGGGCCCAGCTGCTCTTTCACTCACCTGCTCAAGGCCATCAGAGAGAGAGAGAGAGAGAGAGAGTGGTGACAGCAGGTTTTTGGGATATGGATGTCTGCCCTTGTTGGGAACAGGCCCAGGACCCAGGGACTCATTTTTCACAGGGCACTGAGCAGCCATTAGACGTTAACGACTTTTGGCAACTGCTGACCTGGGTCAGCTTCAAACCAATGACCCAAAAGGGAGATGTTTTGCTTTCCCCATCAGCAGCCCCTGGGAGCCATCCTGCACTGTGCTGCCTCTGGAAAAAAAAAAAAGGAGCTCAGAAAAGGAAAGGCAGGGAGGTCCTGGGCTCCAGCACAGGGTAACCCTATCAACATGCACTGCAGATACTGGCAGCCTTTTCCCCGGGAGGAATCAAAGCCTCATTGATACGTGAATTATGAATGAAACCTTAAGCTTTTAAACTTTTAACCTGTGCATTTCTAAGAAAGTCTTAATTTAGCCAGAGACATGGCAGGAAAGAACAATGGCTCGGTGGAAGGTACTGGATTTTCTGGGCTTTTAAAGCACATCCTTGTTTAAGATGAATATTTCATTTACAGAGCTATTCTAAGGGGAAAAGGGAAATTCTGACCCTCACTGACCAGGGACGTGAAGTGAAATCTGTGTTACACTGAAACTCGTGGATGGGACTGACTGACACCAACAACATCCCTCCTTCAATCCCAGCCCAGGGCTTCTGCTCCTTGCTCTTCCTCAGTTTCTAATCCAAGTTTCTAATTTTAAGGCACTCTATAAAAGGCTTTAGTGATGAACAAACCACCCAACATGACCCACAGCCTGATACCAGCACCCCAAAGCCCAGCACCCTCCCAGAACAGGAGTCTCACACCACTCCACACTCTGCTGAGCACCCCAGGCATGTTTTAGGCTGAGCCTTGCACTGTCCCACTCCATAGGGCAGCTGAGACAAGCTCAGGGACAGCCTTTGTCCAGCTCCTGCTTGTGAATTAATCCCCAGCTAAAGGGCCAGGAAAAGCTCTGGGGAAGCAGCAAAGCAGGAATGGGGATTCAGAGTGACAGGGGTCAGGTCACCTCACACCAAATAAAACCAGGGTGGGTCAGCTCAGTGGAAGTAACACTCATTAGAAGAATAAACTATGCAATTAGGAGGGAGGAGGTGCTTTGCTCAGGTCTAGCAAGGCACTGTTAAACCTTATACCACGAGTACCAATCCTGTCCACTGGAGTTCACCCAAAAAAATTGCCTTGCTGACCAGTGCTGAATGAGATTTTGTTTATTTTCCAGACAACTGTGGGCACATCGCTTCCATCAGCAGCAGAGCTGGCACAGAGCTGGGATGTGAGCAAAGCCAGGAACAAAATGAGCCAGAGACTCCAGTTTTCTGCTGCCCTACAACTGAGCTTTCTCCAGGACAAGGGGGCAGGGAACTGCCTGGGTTAACAACCAACCAAATTCTGCTGATGTGCTTCAAGAAGTTACAATCCCCTTCTCTGAGCCCAGAGGCATCAGCAGGAGGGACACAGACCTGTTTCAGCAACACAAAGCCTGTTACATCAGTTTAAATTCTGAGGAAGTTTTGAAGCAAAGCAGGGAATTAGGTGACACTGCCTAAATCACCACACGAGGGTCCTACAGTGCTCACAGGTCCAAGACCTGAGGGAAGGACCCGTTACAGGCTGGGACAGGACAGGAATGGGCACAAAAAAGCAGCTAAAGAAGGATGGAGAGAAGGAGACTTGGTCTAGGATGGACCCAGGCCTTGCTCACCACATGCACATCCTGGGTGGTAGAAGATGCTGCTGCTCAGCACCAGGCAGAACTGGGGCAGAAAAGGCAAAGCCACCCTTGGGTATGCAAGGATTAGACATCATGAGCCAGCAAAGCTCCTCATTTTCAAAGGAGGGAAGGAAAAAAAAAAACACATACCAGCTTAAAAAAAACCCCAAAATCAATCAGCCACAAATTATAAATAAAAGAGATGAAAGTTAAGAGCGAAACGAAACAAAGCCCCAGGTGGCCTCTGCCTGGGGCACTTCTGCTAATTTTAGTTTCTCAGCTCTTCCCTGAGCCGTCTGGTTCGATGACTGCACAGTTTTAGAGCTTTTACTTCACTGTGACTCCCTGAAATGTTACACACTGGGATGGCCCAACCTGGGCCAGGGAAAGGTGTGTGTGGGACCAACCTCTGGGTGGCAAAACCAGTGGGTCTGGGTCCCTGAGCTGCTCTGGGCTGGCCAAAGAGGGGGTTGCTGGCCGTGCCACTGTGTGTCCAGGTCAGCACACCCTCAAACCACAGGGATGGAGGGACAATTCCAGTAGGGATGTGAACGGCCCTGCACCCCCTTCCAGCGCTGAGCAGGGACCAGAGTGTGGGATTCTCTTGCCCAAACCCCTCCCTGCACCCTCCCAGATGTTCAGTGACGTATCCACAGCCCACCAGCCCCTCTCCCTGCCAAAAAACACGGCGGCCCTGCTGGGGGTGCTGGGGGGGATGCCGAAAGCAGCTTTGGCGGCCCCCACGTTTATCCCACGGCGAGAAAAAAAGAGGCAGTGACCTCACAGAAGCATCCTATACAGCAGAATGTATTTAAATACCTAATGAAGGAATAAATCTGGCAGAGGGAGACATTTACTGCATACTTATTCACACAGAGCCTTTGTGCAGGCAGGGGGAGGGAGCGGGGGGCTGGCACTGCACCTGCGCCCCGGCCCACAGCCTCTCTGCTGGGGTAATGAATATGGCAGCATCCCATTAAATGAGACTCTACCTGTCGGGGGGGGGGGTGGATATTGAGCCCTCCCAGCCTCCCCATCCATTCCAGAGGACTCGTCTCAGCCACGACAAGACGCGGAAACCTCATCGACAGGGACCTTCCCCGGGGGCTCGGAGAGCAAAGAGCGCCGTGGGAGAGGGGGGGACAGAGACAGATTGGGCCACTTTGCCTCTGCACAAGGCAGCAGGGCTTTTTTCTTTGTAGCTTTTAATCCCCCAGAGGGTTGAAGTCATGAACTCATCCCACGGCACGGGCCAAGGGCTGCGCTGAGGCAGAAGCAGAACCTCGGACCAGAGGATGGGGGCAAAGATCCCAAGAGGACAATCAAGTCCTATTTGCGCCCTCAAGCCCTGAAAATGTGCCTCCTTCAGCCCAGCAGAGCTGGCTCCTCTTGCCATTTCACTGCAGGTGGAAAAGCACAGTTTGCTTTTGTTGTTGAGAGGGAGCAAGACCCACCCGCTGCTGCCTCGGAGCGGGGAAGGAGCAGCCCCAGGCCACGCCAGAGACAAGCTGGGATGGGGTGGATGCCTGTACAGAGCATATTGTGCTTGTCTGGGTTCAGAGGCAGAAATGCCACAGCCCACAGAGGCTGAGCTGTTCCCCACGTGTCAGGAGCTGCCACGAACCTGCGTGTTCAGAGCCAAACGCCACGAGCATCTCGCAGAGCCCTCCCTGCCCTGGGCTCCCTCAGCCATCACCCCACACCACCAGCACCCCTCCCTGCAGGGCACAGGGTGGTGATGACGACACACAAGAGCTCAGCCATTAATGCACTTTACATTTCAATACATGCACGGGCAAGTATTCCAGACGGATGCTGAGTGATGGTGCAGCAGCACCCGCCCCATCCCTACAACCCTGAGCTCACCCCCAGCATCCCACAGCATCCCTGAGCCTCCAACAGCATCCCTGAGCCTGCAGCCACCACTCAGCTCCCAGCTTTACCTCCCCCACCTCCCATACAGCCAAACTCATCTCGCCCTTTGCCTGCCCTTCTGCCTTCCCTCCCTCCCCCCTGATACAAAAAGGTCGGGTTTGAAATTCAGGGGTCAGGAGGAAGAAATGGAGCGGGGTCAGGGGTGAGAGAAGCAGAGAGGGGAGGAATTTCACCTCTCCAACTATTTGCTTCCATGAATCAGCAGCTCCAGAGCTCCTGCCAGGAGTGGGAGTGCTGGGATTGAACCAGGGCAGTGCAGAGGGGGCTCTTGGGGGCGAGGGGTCCCTCACCCCACAGCCCCAGACAGAGCAGCACGGCAGCCCCCACTCTCCTGCAGGCTCCTCTCCCTTTTTTTTTTTTGGCTTATCCCAAGCTTATCAAGATGCCAGCAAAAAAAAGAAAAAAAAACTCAACCCCACACCTAAATGCCAAACCCCCAAAGCAAAGCTGCAGCAGAAATGGAGCGAGAGGAAATTAAAGATGTGCTTAACACATCTGGAGTTTACATTTTCCATCTGCAGAGCCGAGCGAGGCAGACGGAGAGAGGAAAGGTCCTTCAGGTTCCTCTCCAGGTGCCTCTTAAGGGGGAGGGAGTTTGGCTCATGTTGCCTCTTCACAAGCAGGGTCTGGGGTGAATAAATATATCATCCCACATTGCTAATGTCATCACTGTGCCCTAAACACCAGCTTTGGGGTTTTTTTCTTTAATTTACATTATCACATATACTCACTATCTGCCAGACATGTCCATTAGCTCTCCCTCTCCAAACTGCTCCACAGCCAGAGCCAGGCACTCTGGGAAACCCTGGGAGGATTCCTGCCTGCTTGAGGATTTCACACTGGCCTCTCTCTGCTGTAAAGGTAAAAATAATTCCTGTGCACAGGAGGAAATGAATGCACTGAGCATCCCAATGAACTTGGAAGGTGGCTTAAAGAGAGAGGAGAGCAAGGGATGAGCTGGAACATCCCTCTCTGGAGCACAGGCACACAGTGACTGCCACGCTTGGAGATGGACCATCAGCATCCCTGTGTCCCTGAGCCTGGCAGGGATGCCCAGGAGAGAGGGCAGCCCCATTCCAAGGGAAGGTAGAGATCTCCACTGAGGAAGTGCAGCTGCAACTGGGAAATGTGCTGTGAGAGCAAAAAAAAAGCTGCTTTCATGTAAATGTCCCTAATAATAAAAGAGTGAATGAAGAAAGCAACACATACAAACAAGAAATAGTACATTTGTGCTAGAGAAGCAAAAATGATTCTAAAAAAGAGAGCTTTATCAACAAATTCCAGAAGGCATCGGCTGTTCTTTAATGCTCCTCAAGGAATAACACACAGATCCTGCTGAACCTGGCCTGCCTGGTGCCTCTGATCACAGGTTTCTTAACAATCCCAGGCTGGGTGCAGCACACTTGAAAAACATTAAACTTGCTTGTTTTCTCAGGCAAACATCGAGCTGCTGGTTCCTGCACCCCATAGCTGGTTTGCTTTGCTTTTTTGCTACGTTTTCGTGCTGTTTGCCCTGGATCTGCTCACAGTTCCTGCAGCCAGGGCTGCTGCATTTCCATGGCAATCCCGACTCCCAGGCTGCTGGGATCAGCCTAATCCCCATCCCTGGAAGTGTCCAGAGCCAGGTTGGAGAACCTGGCCTAGTGGAAGGTGTCCCTGCCCATGGCAGGGGGTGGAATGAGATGATCTTTAAGGTCCTTTCCAACCCAAACCATTCTGTGATGCTATGATGAAACACTTTGCTTTTCTTAGTGAGGTGGATCCTTTCCTCTCTGACCAAGCTTTAACCACCTAAGCCTCTAAAGATCAACATTTCCCTCTTGCAGGGAGGGGTAAATTCAGTCCAAACTGCCAAAAATAATTCCAAAGGTAGGTCTTTGGTATTTATAGCTGACAAGTTGCCACTTGTGCTCCTAAACAGCTTCCTGGAGTGAGAAAAGGAGCTCAGAACCCTCAGTCCCTTCCCCTGACAGCAGAAACCCAATCACCAAGTTTACAAGCAACAGAGAAACAGGAGGCAGTGTCTGTTTGTCCCTCGATAAGTGTCCTACAAGTTCAGTGGGAAAAGGGCTGGAATCAAGGGGGCAGCTCTCACAGCAGCTGGGCTGAGGGAATTCCCACTTCAGCTTTTAATTAGGAAGAGCAAGCTGCAGGACACAGCTCCAGCATAAAAAACCCCACAAAAGCGCTGCAAGAAACCCTCCAGGAGCTCCTCAGAGGAGCAAAATCAGGAGTGAAACACCGGTGTGACACTGGGAAAAGGTGGCCCAGGGACCAGCTCACCGTCAGCCCCCACGCCTGGCATGGCAGTGCTCCCCCCAAAGCTGAGAGCCTTGGAAAAATCAAGGGCAAATCTCAAACACCAGCTCTACCCCCGTGCTCTGTTCCAAAACACACAATATTTAAACATATTTATCAGTTGATTGCTAACAGCGAAGGTCAGTATTTGTTTTGCTTTCTTCGCAGTTTGGGTTACGAAGTGGATTTCAGACAAACTTTCTAATTCACGTTAGGAAGTGCTGTTATCCCCTTCCCTGGTGGGAAAATCAGGGGCAGAAAGCAGCCTGCCCATGTTTCAAACTCCTCAGTCTCTCTTTCGCTGTACCTGAGCCTCCCAGATATTCTAATTATTTATTTCTCAATAACAAGACCAGGTTCCCAGTGTGAAAGGCTCTGCACAAAGGAACCACGAGAAGAAAAGCAGAGAGGGTCACAGCCTGCTGCCCTTTTGCTTCACAGCTCTGCAGAATGATTTAGCCCAAATATACTCAAGCAGCGCAATCGGTCTACGAGTCAAAAGAAAGGGGGAAGGTTGGGAGGAGGGGACTCTGGTTTTATTCCAAGTCTGCCATTCATCAGTTTAAGCGTGTTGAGTCCAAAGGGAGCCCCTTCGTGGTACAAAGTCTGTCGGAGTGAGGAGCTTTAAGAGCATCGAGGAGAGAAAAAAAAAAAAAAAAAAAAAAAAAAAAAAGCATCAAAGGAGGTCGGGAGGGAAAGCAGGCAGAGGGATGCTCTGTTTTACCGCTAATAAGCCAGTGGCTGCAGGATGACGAGCAAAAGCAAGCATCACATTAGCCAGCCAAATGCTCCCTCAGAGCCGGGAGGTTGCGGGCTGGGAACACTCCCGGCCGCTCAGGAAGGTAAAGTGCTCCCAGCTGGAGGCGAGACGCTGTTTATTTGAGAGACCTTGTTTTACCCCCCCAGTGTCTCGTCCTCACCCTTTTCTTTCTTTCCTTTGAGCAGCTCAAGGGACCAGCTCTTCTCTCCCCGACTGACAGGGATCTCGGATTGGCATCCTCTCCAAGCTGCAAATCACCCTCTAAGTTAGTGGCAGTGGCCAAACTTAACAGTCCCCACTGCTTTTTATGAGCTGGAAAGGGGGAGGAAGAGGCCGAGGAGAGACAAACAATTCCCACCTACAGTCCCCCATCGCTTTGTGCTGCCTGGCTCCCAGCTTTCCAGGATGCTCAGGATGGTTTGAGGATGCTCAGGCTGGTTTGACTAAGGCCTGCAGGCAGGTTTTATGAGATTAAAGCCCAGCACACAATAAATAATTTAGCAGCTAACCACAAAAAAAAAAAAAAAATAAAAAAGAAAAAGAAAAACTCCCGTGCTGTATAAAAGCGAGGCTGTATGATGTGTACATTCATTTTAAATGCACATCACTTTCATCCACATGTATCTATTTGATGCAAAGACGTGTAACCATGTGAGGAGGAACAACCAGGAGAGGTGCTGGGTCCCCCGGCTGAGACAGGCAGGGAATGTCGGGACAAATGCTGACAAAGCCTCTTGCTAATTATTGCAGCCTGCCCGTGCTGCTCCCTGCACTCCCCTGTTTGCATCCATGTCCAAGGAATTAGAAACTAAACCCTTCCTCAGCCAATTATTCCTCCCCTGCTCCCAGTGTGGACTGGAAGCAACTGGGGGAAGCTGCACCTGGCTCAGCACTGACCAGGAGCAAACCCCATGGGTCACACCCTGGGCAGCATCCCCTCTTCTGGTGGGTTTAATGGTTGGATTTGGTGACCTGAGAGGTCTTTTCCAGCCTTTGTGGTTCTGTGATTGCACAGATTTCATGGGGTGGCAGCACCTCAAGGCTGGCAGCAGTCCCTGGAGCACAGGGCTGGGAAAAGGCTCCTGATTTTACAGCCACAGAATGGATGCACAGGGAAACCTGCCTGACAGATGGGAACTGCTGCCACGTCTCCTCAGTCCCAGCCAGACTGTTCTGTGACCAGAACTTGCCTTTCAGTGTCCTCAGGGCTCCCCCAGCCCCAGGTGGGACCCGGCCATCACAGGGGTGTAAATCACAGTGGGCACATTTGAGTTACAGAGCAGAAAATTGCAGTCTCCAGTAACATATTCCATGTCAGCTCACTAAAACCCGCGGGTAACATGAGAAGAAGAATGTGAGCATCCTTACCCTCACAGTACCACCATGTCTCTCTCCCCCAGCCTGTGGATGTGACTCTCCCTGTACCACATCAGCAGCTTCTGAGATTGCTTTGAGACGCATCTAATGAATGACCATCATCCTCCAGCCTACAGTGAAGGGGAAAAAAACCCCCACAACCAAAAGCTAAAGGCATGGAAAGGCTGAATGGAGCAGTGTGAATGCGGGGGGGTGGCTGGGAGAGAGCCAGGAGGTGCTACCACTGCTGCTAACAGCAGCAGACACGCTCAGACTTAATGTTTTATTATTACTTTTGTCCAAGTCACAGCCAGGAAAGCCCTTGACCATTCCACAGATCCCAGGGAATGTCTCTGGTGCAAAATCCCCCCGGGTGCTGCACTCCCCAGCCCCAGGAGCAGCTTAGAGCAGGCAGGGGTTTCTTCTCCCTCAGTTATTTCCAGGCTGGGCTGCCTGCAGAGAGCTCCCTGAAGGGCTGGGGAAGGCAGGCTTTGCCTCTCCAAGCATGTCTGCAGGGATGGAAGAAGAGGGTGATAAAAAGGCAGGGGGAGGTGGGGAGCCCATGCATCATAACCAGGCATAATGGACTCGTGCTGATATAGGGACTGGCCACGTCCAGTGCACGCCTGCCCGGCGCATCCATAAATATCCGGCAGATGCTCCGGTGATGGATTTGCCAGTGGCAAACCAGGCAGTATTTTACAGCCCTGCTGAGGCTGTCGCTACCCTGCCCCGCAGCAAAAGGCAACAGCACCAACAATGAGCACTAAACTTGATTAGGGCACTGAGGAAATGTGAAAGGTGGCATCAGTCAGACACCCCAGGAAAGCCCAACAGCAATCCCAGCACAAACTGAGCTGCTTTTCCATGGCATTCCCCTCCCTTCCTGTCCCTAAATCCTAGCCTTTTTGCAGCAGCAGCAGCTCAGGGGCTGTGCCAGTGCCCAAGACTCTTCCTGCAGATTCCCCTGTCTCTCCCAGCACATTTGTGGTTTCCACATTTGTTTTTATTGCCTTGAGGAGGCATTTATAGAGGCAACACTGCATGGTCTTCTCACAGTATTTCTTGCCACCCGGGGATTTAAGATCTTACAAATGGACCAAAACCTATGTTATTTTGACCTCTGAGGATTTTAAAAGCCTGCAGAAAAATATGTATATAGTAAAGAAAGCATGAACTTCTTGACTCATAAGTAGAAAGGCAGGAGTCCAACAGTGCCCTACCCCCAAAAACCAACAACATCCAGAAAGCAGCAGCAACCCCTTCAAATTTATACTCAGAGGAAAGCAAGGGCAGCCAAGAAAATAAAATGAATTCACGAAATAGTTTGGTATTTTCTGATATTTTTCACCAAGATCACTTCAAGAAGAAACTCATTATTGAACGAGATGAAAGCGTGGCGGAACGGAGGAGGAATAACTTCTGCCTCACTTCATGCTCATAAAGGAGATAATACCTCTCAGACAACGTGTGGGGATTAATTATCTTCCAAATATGCCAAAGGAAAAAAAAAAAAAACCAGCTCTTGGTTGGATGGGGCGCTGAGCAACCTGGTCTAGTTGAAGGTGTCCTTGCTCATCGCAGGGGGTTGGACCAGATGGCATTTAAAGGTCCCTTCCAACCCCAACCATTCCATGATCTGGGAGGCAGGATGGATTCCATGCAGGAGCCTGTCCAGCCTGCACTAGCCCCACTTCATTTAGAACTGAACAAAATGTAACCACTGCCCTCCAAAATCCCAAGTTTGATTTTTCAAGGTGCCTGAACCTGCGTAAGACCCGCAGTCATCCCCATCTCACGAGCCAAGAAACAAGATTAAAGCAGACTCAGAGCCCACCTGGCTCCATTTCACATCCACAGCATTTCCTGAACACCTGCCCCTTGGCTCTCCAGCAGCTATAAAAATATGTGCCAACTTCTCAGTCTTTTTCTTATTTTACTTGCTCTGGCAGGCAACAGATAACAGAACCAGGGAAGGGATGTTGGGAGAAGAAGAGACCAATTTCATGCCACTAAGAAGTGGCAGGGACACTCCTGAGTGCTCAAAAGCAGAGTCTAGAGGGACTTGGCAGCTCTGCCCTTTCTCCAGCCCCCAAATACACACATCAGTGCTCTCCTCTGGCTGCCATCACTTTTCATATTCCCTTGCACAAATTCCAATTAAAAAGTAAGACTCCAACTTCTGCCTATGAACATTAACAAGTGGAAGGAACCAGCAAGCATTCTGGGGACCCATTTCTGAGGTCAAAGTTGGACTGCACCTTTTTTTTACACAGATGGCAGCAAAGGGGAATTTCTTTCCGAGTCTTGAAAATCCTCGTTTGGGAAGAAAATCAATCCTTGCTCCTCCAGCCACACCAGAGCAACAACCAGCAGTGCAGTACTAAACAAATACCCCCTTATTTCACATCCTAGGGCAAGAAACAGAGACTTGGTTCTCAGACCTTTCAATTAAACAACTTCTTCAGTCAAACAAGAACCATCTGTCATCTTCCCCCTCTGCCGGGACGTGGAGATCTGCGCCCTGAGAGTGATGGAATGACCATGGGATACAGCAAAGCCCCTGAGCTGACAACCTACAGCTAAAACCAGGCCTCCTCTTTGAAAGGAACCTGGAATGGATGATTTTCACCCGTTCAATAACAGCCTGATGTCCTCTTGGCTTCTCCACACGCTGATGCAATGGAGTTTTTCCTGAAGTGCTACGGAATGTGCGTGCGGGGGCGATAATAAAGGGTAAATTGAAAGGATGAGATAACCATCCATAGAATGAAGTCATTTAAGGACAGGTTCGGACATATATATATTTCATTGTGAAAGACCTATTTTATTCCCCGCTAATGGAACAGATTAAATCAGCCAAGCTGAATAAAACTATCACGTCCCAAGACGTAACAACGCACTTAGAGTTCCCGTGGCTGTGGAATTCAATCAGTTGCTGCTGCCCCTTGGAAAAGTGGAGGTTGGGAGCAAGGACAGACATTGCACCACACAGCCAGGGGTTCAACAGGTGAGCAGGAGTGTGTTTCCATCGTGAAAATGAGTCACAGCACTTCTCTGTAGAACATCTCCTGCAGGCAGATCCCAAGCAGGTCTTTGGGGGTGACCTTCCCTGCTGGGATTGATTGGAGCCATGTCCAGTCGGGACAGGGTGTTACAAGGGTTCAGAACAATGTCTGATTGCCATTAATCCAGGTGTGATTTGAGATGGAAACGCTCTCCTTCACCTCAGGGCACCCGAAACAACCACACCTGGGCTCTCACCTGGAGCACTAAAGTTTGCACCTCCAGCATCTCCGAGATGAAATCCTTATCACCACTGAGCAACTCACTGCTGGGTGAAAACCAGGTACAGCGTCACTGTTCCTGCTTTTCCCCTCACATGTACCACCCAGGAGCACTCCCAGCTCACGTGAAGGCAGGCAGGGCCGCGGGAACCGCACGTTTCCAACAGCCAGCATAATAAACAAGCGCGGTGGCAAAGTAACACCTGGACGGCACTGTCGGACACAGACGAGACATTTATTTATTCCTGATCACAAACAACTTCCTCCCTCGACAAGCAGAATGAAGGGCACTTCACTGATTTATCAGATCTAATAAGAGCCAGACCTCTCGGGATGAAACAGGAGATTGATTTTCGGCGGTGAGCTCTGCTGCCATCGCAGCCGCCGCGCTCGGCCTGACGAGGTGAAACCCGGCACGCGCAGGGACGGAGGGCTGAGACAGCACCGGGCAGGAGGAAGAAACAGGAAGATTTGCATGAAGAAGGGGGAGATGGGATGCAGTGGAAACAAGGCAACAGCAGCCCTTCAGATGGAGGGTTGTTCTTTTCTCCCTGCAATCCTTCTCTCCCCCGCTACGGATCTCAAGAGCAGCAAACTACGGGGAAGTTTTAAAGGCAACTCCTGCACAGTTACTGGGAAACCTCCAAGCTGGACCCACCCCATGCATCTGCCTTGCAGAGGAGCCCCTCTAAATATAGCAAGTGTAATTTTCACATCAGTCTCAGCATCTACCAGGCAAGCCACATTAACTGAGTTCCGTGGATGCCGTTTTCCATCAGGAAAAAGACAACTAGCACAGCAGTGCTTAGCTTGAGGCCCTATTAATAGCAGCCCTAATTATATGGCTGCAAATTTAATTCATAGCAATGATTAGTGTCAAAATCAAAGGCATCACACATCAATATTGATGGAATTGTATGAAGCCCATAAACAGAACAAGCAAGCTGACACATCTGCCCCCAGCACTTAGTTGCTGTTAACTGTTGCATTAATGTCCCTTCTAATTTTGCTCCGTGGAAATTGTTCTATTGGTGGAATCCGCAATTCTGAATGGTAATGTCCCTAACATGATCCCCTTTCTCTCCCCAGCCAGGAAGCTGAGGTGCTTTGGAAGGAGAGCTGCAGGAAGAACTGCATCCCACATCCCTGTGCTTTACCCAACAGGCACCATCAGCACATCTGCTTTTCCCCCACGTGGACAAAGCAGTGGATACTCAAAACAGCAGGAACACATGTGGGGTGTTATGGGGGTGCAGACATTTTGTACAGGATGTACACTGAGTGACCCACAAGTCCCCCTGAGCCCTCACCACGTACAGGTGGGTTGCAAGATCCACTGGTTCGCCCTTCTCCCTTCAACAGTAGCCAGGGACAGGCAAAGCACAAACCAGAACCACCAGTTGCATGAGGAGCAGCTGACCAGTTTGGCTCAGCCACAGCAGGTACAAGCACACCCTCCACCTAAACACAAACCCCTGGCCCCAGCAAGTGCTCTGCTTCCCTGCAGGGCCAATGCCAGGTTCACTGATTTATCTGATATTACTGATTTATTCGTCACAGCTCTGGTACCAAACACCCCTCTGGTGCAGCTCTGCTGATCCCACAGACTCCACGGGACCTGCCCAGGCTGCCAACATCGACTGGAACCCCTCAGGGCTCCAAAACCAGCAAAGCAAGAGGTGAGCTCAGGCTGGGAAAGCTGCCAGCCCTGCCACGGGGCTCTGCACCACTTCCCAGCAGAGAACTTCTTCCTTCACGCCCCAGCCAGCACTGGCTGCTGGAAGGAGCAGGGAGGGGCTTCAGATGTACCCAGAAAACAGGGAAAAAGGTAGAGCTGGGCAACATGAGGCTGTAGCAGAGGCCAGGCAGGATTATCTGGGGCTTGGGGACCTTCAGCATTCCCCTCCTTTGGAGGAGAGAGGCTGAGGCAGCAGCAGCTGCTCTCGCAAGGACTGTGGCAGGAGCAGTTGGGTGAATGGCAGAAGGACATCAGTGAGATAACACAGCGTTTTCAGTAAGGAATTCTCACTGGGGAAGCACAGGCAAGTTTGAAACATTTCAGAGCTGGCTCCCTGACTTCGCTCCAGCTACACAAAAGTGTCTTCTCTGAAACCCCAGACTGAGGACCAGCTTGTTTGCAAAGGAAATCAGCAGCTGTGGGTGAGGGAATAGGTGTGATGTAGCTTTCAGACATTAATTGTGTGGGCAGATATGCAGTGGGGGAGGATATGAAGGAGATCAGGTGGATAAGATGTCTATCCACAGATCTCTGGCACTTAGAGAGGTGTGTACATTTTTACCATCCTCATTTCACAGATGGGAGAGAAGAGATATGGAAACAGTCCTGAGCATCCTGAGCACTTGCTGACATCAAGACATGTCTGGTCTTGGAACAGGCACAAAAAACTGGAGACAACTTGTCAACTTCCCACCAGGTCTGCAAATGCCTCCTCGGCAGCGAGAGCCCCACGAGCCCCACAGTTCAGTGCAAAGCTGCTTCCTACGCTTCACCTGGCCCCTCTCAGGCCAGGCAAAAGATAATCCCACTTGTCAAACAAAGAAAGAGTTACTGAAGGTGTAGACGGGACAACCAGAGTTAAGGGAAAACAACATCCTCAGCCCCACAGCGGGGAGGACAGGACCAGGATTGTCCCAGTGAGTAAAGGGGGGAAAGAAACCCCTCAGCTGCAGGCAGCTCTGGGACATGGTAAACAAGGGCAAATGCCACGAAAACCTGGCTGTAGTGAATGTCTGGAATGAATTTTCTCCAGAGATGGACCAGTTTTCTTCCAACCAGGCGAAGGATTCCAGGTGAAGAGCCCTCCCTCTGGACAGTGAAGCATGGATTAACTTTGCATCAAAAGGGTGTTCAGTGTAGACTAGCACGAGGAATTAAACCCTGCTGAAGATGCTGCTGCTTCTGTAATCCTACATAATTCATGGAACAGGACTGTGAATACCTCGTGTGCAGGCACAGGCTGTTTGCTTTTACTGCCTCTAAATGAGGCAACTTCCCTCTCCCCCCCCAAAAAAACCCCTGCAAACAGTGAGCATCAGGCTGCCTGGCTGGCTCAGAGCTTGGCATGTGCATTTGTGATGTGCTGAGGGCTCCTCTTCCATCCATTTAGCTAAAAAAAAAATCCTGGCACTCCCCTGTGCCACGGCAGGGGGAGCAGGGAAGTGAGGGGCTCTGCTTACAAACCCTCTCTCCCCCACGTTCGAAATTGCCCCACTGACACTCGAGAGGCACCAGGGAGGCACCTAATTTACTACTACTCAGCACTTGTAAAGTGCTGAATGAATATTAATGAACTGATGTAATTAAAATGATGCAGACATTCAAGTGTAGTATCTGCCTGTCCTTGTATCTTCCTGGATAGATGAGGAAGAAATTCCCTGCTGCTTAAGGACACAAAAAAATTAACAGCCTGCTGTTGATTACATTTGTTAACCCTTTCCCTGGTATGAAGAAGCAGGGTCTGCATTTTAGCAGGTTCACCTAATGCTGTCACTTGTAGCTGAGGTTGATTTGAAGGATCTCAGCTTTCCAGAGCAGCATCTCTAAGGCTGGATTTGCTGGAGCTGGATCAGACTTCTGCACCCACTGATGAGCTGGATTCCAGCTGCAGCTCCAGCCCTAAAACCAACAAGGGTCTCACAACCCTCTGCTTACACCCCAAAGCCAGTTCCATGCTCCTTTTAAATATGGAACTCCTGAGAGAGGTCCCTTCCAGGTCAGAATATTCTATGATTTGATGACTCAGAAGTGGGGAAATCCCAGCTGGACTTTGAAATCCTAAAACTCATTTGAGGCCAAGTTGGACAGGGCTTGGAAGAACCAGAAGGTGTCCCTGCACATGGCAGGGGCTTGGAACGAGGTGAGCCTAAAGTTTCCTCCCAACCCAAACCATTCTATGACTTTTAACTGAGCCCCCCCAAACCCTTTTGCTGGGGGAGGGAACCAGCAAGAACATCTCTTTGCCCTGGGCAAGTAGCACCAGTGCTCTTGATGAAGAGGGCAAGGAATGTTATTTTCCAGGACTGATCAATCATCCAACTGTCAGGGGGAAGAGCAGGAGGTAAGAGGCAGAGGGAAGCAGTAGGACTTTGCCCTGAGGCTTGGTTCCAAAAGCAGCCAAGTTAACCCATTCCCATCTCTCCATGGCCAAACATTCTGCCCCCATCAGCAATTTTGCCATCGCCAAAAGCTTTCTAACAACTCAGTCTTTTACACAAGTTGCAGGAGGGTTGCTGGGAGACAGCTCAAAACCGCTGCAAGATTTCCATCAGAGTGTCAAAAAAGGAGGAATGATCCAAGCATGCTGAGGTTCACTGAAATTCCAAGCCAGCTCCTCACTTTTCCCATATCAGACTGGCCCATTATTGCCCTGGTGATTTCTGCATCAGCCCCACAAACACACACCACAGGCCACTGAATGATAAAATGCAAAAATCCCATACAAACAACATGTCACACACAGGCAGGCCGTGCAGGAGGAGCTGACTGGGGCTGAGACCCCCATTACCCTGCTGCTGCTGAGGGAACTCCCTGGCTGGAAGTGCAGGAAGGTGCCCTCAGCCCGTGCAAGGACATGCTCTGGAGCTGGAATGCCACAGAGCAACGGGAACTGCCCGGCCTCGTTCCGTCCCTTTTCCAGGACCATCCTGCAGCACCTTTCCCAAACCCTGGCACTTCAAAACAAACCACAGCAACAACCTTCCGTGCTAACAGCGCTGAGGGATGAACTCTGCCTCACCAACAAGGCTCTTTTGTGACCCAAACCCTGCAATTCCCGCTCCTCATCGACTCCAAGCTTCACACTGGGAAACGCCCGCGAGACAACAACAACAACAATGCGCGTCAGACCCCGCTGAGAGAGAGGAAGAACAGATCCTGTCTCTCTCTGAAGCCACGGACACGAGCTTACCTTCTTCAGCTTGCCACTCTTGGTGCCCACGAAGACCACGCTGTAGCCGTTGTAGACATAGGAAGCCACGGATGTCATCCTGTCGCGGCTGGAGGTGAAGAGCGTCACCCCGTCCACCGGCGTCGAGCCCCCCAGGGGCTGGTTGATGTCGAGCCCACAGAAATTGTCATCGATGGGGACTGGCTGGAAGGACAAGGTTTGGGGCAGTTGTGAGTGAGGCAGAGCACAGTGCAGCCCCACAATCTCGGGGTCAGGTGGAGGGGAGCTGGCAGTGCCAGCTCCTACCAGCCTCAGCCTCCTTCCCCAGTGGTTTGTTCCCTGCCCTTTGTCATCCCTTCCTTTCACTGTCATCACCAACTGCCTGGTAAGAACATGGGCTGAAGGGCAAGAGCACTATGACTGTTCTTCGTTCAGGGAAACTGAGGCACAGACAAATTTATCCTATTCATAGAATCACAGAATCAGCCGGGTTGGAAAAGACCTCCAAGATGATCAAGTCCAACCCTTGATCCAGGTGTGCCGCGGTTCCCAGACCGTGGCACTAAGTGCCACATCCAGTCTCATCTTAAAAACCTCCAGGGATGGAGAATCCACCACTTCCCGGGGCAGCCCATTCCAGTGCTTGATTACCCCCTCTGTAAAGAATTTCTTCCTAATATCCAACCTACACCTCCCCTGGCAGAGCTGAAGATCAAGCCCTCTTGCCTTACTGATAGTTGCCTGGGAGAAGAGACCAACCCACACCCGGCTCCAACCTCCTGTCAGGGAGTTGTAGAGAGTGATGAGGTCTCCCCTGAGCTTCCTCTTCTCCAGGCTCAACAACCCCAAGCAAGCTCATGTTCCATGGGGCCAGGGGTTGATCCCAGCTCTTGAGGGCCAACACCCAGAGCATCCTTACCGCTTTAGTGCACTGGACATCCTTCCCCAGCAGCCAGTTGAGCTCCAGGTTGCCCTCCCCCTGGTAGCAGGACTGCAGGCGGTCCTTGATCTGGGCGTTGACGGCGCGAATGGGGAAGACGCAGAGCGCGGAGTCGTCGGGCGGCTGATGGTACTGCTTCTGCCCCTTGGAGAAGATGGCAAAGAGGACGTCCTCCTGGGCAGTGATGTTGAGGGACCTGGCCAGCACGTCCCCCGGCTTGGAGAGGTACGCTGCCTGCAGCAGGCGGTACTCCGTGTCGCCCTTGACGCAGCCGAAGGGCAGAGACACGTAGGAGTGGAACTTGGGGTCGTCTTTGCAGAGCCGGACGATGCGGGAGGTGTAAAAGAGGTCGCTGGCGGAGTTGATGGAGACGCCCTCGGGGGTCTCCGGCTGCACAGTCAAAAAATACACGAAGTTGCCGCTGGCGAAGCCGTAGATGTAGAAGATGTCAAAGTGCGAAACAAGGGCCAGGGTGTCTGAGGGGATTTTGATGAGGGACGAGACAAAGTCACTGTGGAGCTCGTAATCCAGCATTGCCGACGACTCGGGGTCCCGGGGGAGCTTGCGGCTGGAGAGGGTGGGGAAATAATCCTGCTTCCCGTCCACGGCCGTGCCGATGAAGAGCTTCCCATCCTCGCCCTCCGAGCGCACGATCACGCCGTACATGGTGCCCGTCTTGTTGACGCTGGAGAGGTAGTGCTCCTTCTTGTGGGAGGGCTCCACCAGGATGAAGAGGTCATCGAGGCGCAGCAGCTTGCAGACCCCCTGGTAGAGGCTGCCACAGGCCAGCAGCCGGTTCTCCGAGTAGTCGATGATGAGCAGCTTGTTGACGTTGTTGGTGAGGGTGAGGATCTCGCTGCACGGCTGGACGATGAGGGGCGGGTAGCAGGATTTGTTGTCCTCCTCGGGACCGGTTTTGTGAGCCACCAGAATGGTCAGGTTACCCGAGAGCTTGTAAACCCTATTGATGGCCCCGACGTAGACTGCTCCGGTGCCTTGGTGCACGGTCAGGTGGTTGAACGTCCAGTCCCGGTTCTCGGAGTGGAAAGTGCTGAACGAGGCGTTGCCGGACACGCTTCGGGAGAGCGACACCAGGAAGAGACAGAGCAAAGCCACTGACCAGCCATCAGAGTCCGGTGCCCGAGGCCAGTTCTTCCTCTGATCCATCCTGGGAAAGGCAAACTCCGCGTTCCCCGCGCGTGTCCTGAGCCCCGGCAACGACCCTCACATGGTTCTGAGGAAAGGAGAGAAGCACACAGAGAGAAGGATTAGATCCAGTGTGCCCTGCTGATAAAATTCAGGGGAGGCTTTCTAATTACACAGTCCTTGAGATAAAGTGAGGATGTCTCTAAGCGTAACAAGAATTAAGCAGGTCTCCCAACTTACTGGTGAGCAGTTTAGGCTTGATGTTTTGCCTCTTGGTTCAGCCTCTGCATGTTAATCTGTTGTGTGGTTTAGCTGTTTATAACAGCCATGGGAGGGGATAATCAGCTCCAGCCCAAGACAAAGCCCGCAGCTCACACACCCAACCATCCATCTGCAATCTTGGCTAAAAGGATGTCTCCTGCAGGGTGTGTTGTTGGAAGCAACAGAGGAAATAAGAGGTGTTTTCTACCTTTAAAGCCCTCTCTGATTTCACTTGGAAAACTGAGGAAGAAGTTTCACGCAGCCAAGTTCACTGAGCACGCACACACACCAAAGGCACCAGCATCCCCCCTTCCATCCCAGAGCCAGAAGTACCTCAAGCAGGTGCTTTTCAGGCAGAAACTTCTCCCACCCATCACAAAGGTGCCAAAAAGCAGCTGCCACCGAGCTGGGAGCATGTGGTTAGATCAGCCACCAGCAGCACTGTGTGCAGGGGAGAGACTACTAATCCAGGAGACAAATTTCCTGCTCTAACAAAACTTGCAGAGGATGACTAAAAGCTACATGAAGAGACAGCTTGGACTCTGGGTCCAGAAGCCCCAATGCCAATCAAATTATCCATGTGCCCTGCCTGATAGCTCTGTGGAGAAGTGTCAGACACAGTCTCCTTTGACTGATGTGTTTTCACCTATAAAGAAGAGGTAAGTCTCGAGCTGGAAACCTCTACCCAAAATCTATGTCAAAATGAGGCACAAAAACAGTCAGGTTTGGTTCTTGTTTTGTTTTTATGGGTGCTGCCAAAGCACCCAGACCTCATTTGGGCCTGAGGGATGGCTGGAGCACTGCTGATCCCTACCTACCCCCATCCTCCTGGCTTGCCCAGGCAGCTGCCAGGCTGAATTAGGAATCACCAGGCTGGAATTTCCTTAGGAAGCATGTGCTCGCCTCAGAGACACTCCAGCAGCGTGAGGCATGTTTACATCAGAGCTCCCCACCCGCCCTTCCGCTCAGCACGCGCCCAGGCAGACACAGGAGCTGCTGGAGAGCACCCTTGTAACCCTCTGCCCGCTCCACCTCATCACCAGCACCTCTGCTGAGCTGGCAGACTCCCCTTTGCAAAAATATTGATGTTAAAGAGAAACTAAATCCCTGCATTTCCACGTCTGTCTCATCTAAGGTGGGTCCGGCTTGGACCACCCCACACAGGAGGTATTGGCTTGGTTCTCAGCTCAGCCAGAGACTTCCAGTTCCACCTTGGGCTCCCACAAAGCAGCTGGAAGCAATGACAGCCCAGCACCCTGCACAGAGCAAAGACCAGCTCAGAGGAGCCCTGGGACCACCACAACAACACCGAGCTGGGCACCATGTGAGGGTGCAGAGAGCGTTCTCTGTACCCTCCTTGTCACCACAAATATACCTGAAGGCCACTGGATTGTGCCTCATTCTTGTTATCATGTCCAGACCTGACTGTAATTTGTGTACCTGGCTTGACCTCAGCCTTGCTCGTCACCACCATCATCATCACAGAATGGGTTGGGTTGGAAATGAACTTAAAGCTCATCTTGTTCCACCCCCTGCCATGAGCAGTGACACCTTCCACTAGGCCAGCTTGCTCAAGCTGACCACGGGTATGTCTGACTGCATGGACTCAGAAAACCACCAGAAAGTTCTCCTTTATGCCAAATTCTGCTTTCCTTACGTGCTCCAGGCTGGCCAATGAAAGGAACCATTTTCAGCCTACCCTGGGGAGAGACATTCCCCACCACCTCAGGGGGACACCAGCCCTGGGAAGAGGCTGAGGATGAGCCACTATTCCACCTGCCCTCTCTGCACTGAAGTCCCATCACCTCCCACCACAGCCACACAAGCCCCCAGCCCACACACAGGGGGACAAACCTGCTCTCTGCAGCTCTGCCCCTTTGCCCTGCCCTGTGTACAAATGCCCCCTTGCCCAGCCCCTGCTCCACTCCCCTCACCTGCAGGCACCCCCTGCTCTGACCCACGCAGATCTCTGTTTGGGTATTTCAAATAATTCAGGCTGCTGAAAGCCCACACTGAGCTCATGAGCTCATGTCACCCAAACAGCCGCTCTTTAGGCTTGTTACTGCCAGGAGCCGGAGACGGGTGTTCCTGAGAGGTGACAAAGGAGCTCTGTCCCCGGGCTGCACGTCTGCGTGGCACTGACAAGACAGGAGAAGGAGGGTGGTAATGGGTTTCTCATTCTGCTCAGGGATGCATTCCCTCAACTGCTCCTCATTGCCAGGCTCTCAATTCCCACCTTTGGCTGGGGCAGTTTCTCTCTCCCAGGGAGGACACGGATCCCTCGTGCAGTTTGGATGATTGTGGCAGAAAACAGCCGCTCCCCAACGTGCCACAGCAGCACCAGGGGGGGACCTCCCGGCTCTCCCCAATAAATTTCTGTGTGAACTTCCCCCAGACTGGTTCTCTGAATGCAGAATCTTTCGACAGGGCACAAATCAAATGGTTCACGAGGATCTGCTCAGAGCGATCTGCCCACACCAGGGATGCTGGTGACCCGTGGTGGGCACCGACGATCTGATCGTGGGGCACAGGGATCTCAGGGCAGTTTTGCTCTTGGATGACATGGCAGAGGCCTCTTGTTCAAGGGAGGTCCTGAAAGTGAGAGATTCTGCAGAGAACAAGGAGGCTCTGCTGTAAAGCTCAGCACCCACAGCTTTCCTGCTCAGCATTTTCCAGTTTCTTAAAAAAGCTGTTCCACTGCAAAGGGAGAAAAACAACAGTGCAAGCTAGAAATGAGCACATTTAAATAATTACATTTCATGTGCATCTGTACATATGGGACAACAGCAGCTCTTCACTTTGACCACAACAGTTTTATATCTTTTTCAGCAGTGTTTTCATCCAGACACAGTACAAATGCAGTGCAGGCTGGAGCTGCTGTGCAGCAGAGCTGTCAGCTGAAGCCCAGCTTCTCTGCTGTGCCTTACAGTGAAGGTTTTGCAGAGTATTCGTGAACAGTCACTGCCAACGGCAAGAGAGATCATCCAGGAAGAAGAATCTGTGCTTTCAAACATTATCTGAACATGACAGAGCGTGGCCACGAGCTGACATCCTACCCGAGTGCACTGGGAACGATGAGCCGTCCCCGCAGCCGTGTAAGCCCCAGGGGCAGCTCCTGCAGCTCCCACTCCCCCAGGGCTGGAGGGAGACTTGTGGGTGCAGGACTGAGCAGTGCTCAGCCACACAGACATCAACCATCAAAGGAACCCTCTGCATGCAAGGTTTAGATCAGATATTAGGAGGAAATTGCTCCCTGTGAGGGTGAGGAGGCCCTGGCACAGGTTGCCCAGAGAAGCTGTGGCTGCCCTATCCCTGGAAGTGTCCAAGGCCAGGTTGGACAGGGTTTGGAGCCACCTGGGCTAGTGGAAGGTGTCCCTGCCATGGGCAGGGAGATGGAACTGGATGATTTTTAAGGTCCCTTCCAAGCCAAACCATTCTGTTATTCCCTGTTTGGAGGAGTTTGCAGATGGCCAAACACCTGGGGAGTTAAACACCAGGGAAACAGGAGAGTGGGCCATTTTAACTCCGATCTTTAAATACTATTTGATCATTAATTTTTGTTTTTCTGCCCCTCTTTTTTTTTTCTTTTTTTTTTTGGAAGAGAGTTTAAAACACAGCCTTAAAGGCAATCTGAAGCTATTAGTAACGCAAGGTGAAAGCGAGAGTAAATTCAGGGACACAATATAAACCCAAGCAGCTGAAAGGCCTCAATTAGGCTGAAAGGAGTTATCTGGTATTTAAATAATTATTAGATTGAAGGAATAATCACAGGTCTGAGCCGATTTTTTCCCCCACTGTCATCCTAATGGAGACTATAATATTATTATTCAAATGCCCATGATTCTCATTGAGGGGGGAAGAAAAAAGGGCTCATTTAATCTCCATGAGACAGGGCTTCGGGAGGCACGATTAGTCATTTCTCTTATTTCAGCTGTCACTCACTCACGGGCACCACAGTTTGTCATTAGCAGCATTTTGTGCACACCAAAAAAAAAAAAAAAAAAAACAAAACCACACAGGCAAAAAAAAAAAAAAGGGGGAAAATTAAAGCAAAAAAAAAAAGAAACCAAAAAGAGAATGTCCTGTGGAAAATGACGGATCAAAGGACCAATTTTGGTGTCACCAGTGAGGCAGCTGTGTTTGCTTGGCGGTGACAGTGTCTTTTCTTTCGGGGTAGGGTTGGTCTCGTGAGCAGTGATTTACACACAGCACCACTGTGCCCTCACTGGTTGCCTCTGCTCTGTCAGGTCCTGCGCTCCTGGGATAATATTCCATCCCCTCTGGAGGGGGCAGCTCCTCCAGGACACAGCAAAGCATCTGCACAGAGCCCAGTGCCCTCAGGGACCCCGGTATCTGCACTGACCCTGCATCCTCATGATCCCCACATCCTCACCTCCACCCTCCGAGCCCCAGCATCCTCCTGGTGCCATGTGCTTTTCCCAAGCTGTCCCTTCTCTGTCCCCAGCCCAGAGGCCACCAGGGTCCCCAACCACCTGCAAAGAGGGGAGCTGAGCGGGCGATAAAACCCACTCAGGCTTTTCCACCCTAAGGACACACGGCCTGGGGGAGTTGTCTCACTAAATAAACCCTTCTGAAGAATAACACAGCCTGCAGGGATGGTGTGAGGAGGGGGCAGGAGGCCCGTGATTGCTTTCTAAGCTGGGGGTGGATTGTGCCCTTTTTGCTCTTTATAGTCAAATAAGATTCATTGCTGGGAGCGGGGAGAGCGGCTGGCTCCCGCACTGACCTCCCCTGAGGGTCACCAGGCTGTCAGAAACCACCCCCCCCCAACCCCCCAGAATTATCAGAAGGGTCACCAAAAGGGCAGGCTTGCACTGTATAAACCAAAAGACAAGAACAACCTGTATGGAACAAGCTCACCCTTGCACCAATCTGACCTTTTCTCCTTGCACTGGCCCTGCATTGTAAATGGGAATGAGGGGGGAAAAAAAGCCACGAGTTTGGCTATTTCTTTGTAGCAAGTGAGAATAAACCTGCTGGGTCCTCATCCCTCCTGAAGCCCACTGGGAATTTTCCTGTGAAACCTTTCCAACCATTAAAGCTGCTGCAGTGATTTATCCCCTTTGGAGGAGTGATATTCAGGACATATTTGTCAGCTACAGAGGAAGACCTTGCAATAATTAATATGGTTTTGGCTTAATTAGACAAAAGCTCGGAGCCAAACTGTCTGATCAAGGATTCTCCAAGCTCTGGGATGTTCCCAGCCTGGATCAGAGGTCTGGGTCCTCAGAACTGCCTGCTTGGCCAAGCCATCACAGGCAGACGAGCCCTGAGCTGCCAAATTCCCCGTTATCCAGCAGAAAACTGCCCACCCACTCACACAATTCCGTTCCTGGCTCTCTGGATCTTCACCTCCTTCTCCAGGAAGAGAAGCCCTGGCACTTCCATGCCCCGAGCAGAGGATTTCCTCAGCCATCCTGGAGCAGGGCTGTGGGGGAGCCTTGGAACTCATCCTTCTAAACCCCAGCAGCTTTCACCAGCCAGACACCAACCAGCCCAGAGTCTGACACCAACTGAAGTTACCAGCAGCATGAAGTGAATAATTACAGTTCTGCAATACAAAGCAACGAGGAGGGCTCCTACCACCTCTTATTTCACCTTTTTTTTTTTTTTTTTTTTTTTTTTTAATAGTTTGACTCTAACTACAATAAGAGCAGGTTGTAAATCACCAGCGAGGTGCCTGGAGTCAGGCCCGAGGTCCCTCCAGAGGTTCCTGCACCACAGGCATGACAAATACCAAGCTTTTCCTGAGGCCTAACATGAAACCCTGATCCCTTTTTTTTGGACCCAAATCCACCCTCATGCCTCACCCTGGGTGCTGCCTGTCCCTACTGTGCTGGCAGCCACGGACAGGAACCGAGAGCTGCATCCTCCACACTTCCCTGGAGCTGCTTATTCACAGGGATGGTATTTCACAGGCTTTCTGAGAAAGAGTTAAGAGGGCAAAATACAGTATTGTGATTATTGCTTCCTCCAGGCCTGGGACAAGGAAGAGGAGGGGAAGAACAGAACCCAGCCACGAAAAGGCATTTCCCTGATAACAAACACGATTGCCTGAAATTATGCACAAAATTTGTTCACGTTGCCCAGACCTCAGATGTTGTTTATACAGCGCACACTGTGCAAATCACCTCTTCCCCCTCCTTCTTGTACACACACATCCCAGCAGATCCAGAGAAACAGAAAACCTCAGGGAGGATTCTGCTGTGAGCCCCATCTTTGCAACCACAGCTTGGAGGGCAAACCACACCACCCTGCCCTGGGGTTACTCCTGGCTTCGTCCCAGACTTGCTGAACAAGCCTGGACAAGTCATGTTACTCAGCCTCAGTTGTTCCACCCGTGAAATGGGTATAATCCTTCCACACATGAGGCACTCAGATGTTCCATCCATGAAAAAGCCAAAAGGAAGTTCCCAGAAATAAGCTGCTGTAGGAAAGGACGGGTAAGGCACTGGTTTGGCACTTCTCAGTGTACCTCTACTCAAAACCTTTGATCACCGAATATCCTGAATTGAAAGGCACCCACAAGCATCAGCCAACTCCTGCCCCCCGAGGATGCTGGAACACCCCTGCCCACACAGCAAGAGGCATTTCCTTAACGCTGCCAAGCACATCCCTGTCTCCAAGGGAGCACTGGCTCCTCTGGCAAATCTAAAGCAGGCCCACAGCTGTGTCTCCAGCGTGGCTCCCCCCCCCAGCTGTGCGTTACAGCTGCAGTCCTTTAACCCCCCAACCCCATAAAGGCAGCCACAAAAATTCGTAATCAACCTCGGACACCAGAAATCAGACACCTTTTTTTCTTTCCCTGCGCTGACACTTGACACCTGCTATCTGAGAAACCACAGCTGGCAGCTATAGAGCTTCAAGTACACTGCTGTGAAATAGCTTATAAATTACCTTGCATCAAGAGAGGTGCTGGGAAAAGAGGACTTTATTCACCAGGCGGTCCCCGAGGACAGACTCAAGGCTGGTGACAACATGACACGCTGGAGCACGGAGCAGAACAGACCCTTATTTTCCTGGTTGCCTTGAAGTATGACACAAAGGGAAAATTTGACACTTCTGAAGTTTCATAGCTGGCTTGTTCAAGTTTTGGGAAGTCTCAGGTTCAGCCAGACCTGTGTAAACAGGTCACTGGCTTTGGGTAATGTTCAATCATAGAAGTTTCTGGCCAGAAAGTTGTGAGTCTATAACCCAGCCTCCTGCTGCAAGGACCAGCTGTTAAAACCATCATTCGAGTGATGTTTCTCTAAACTGTCCTTAAGGACCCCCAGAAACAGAGTCCACAACCCCTCCAGGCAATCTAGGTTTAGCATGTGCCTCAGAAAGTGCTTTTTTCTGGTTTCTTACCCAAGTCCTGACGGACTGAGGCTCATCCACCTCTCCACTGGTGAACCTGAACATCATTTGATTATTCATGGACTTTATTCCCAACAAGACAGAATTTAATGGACGGTGACCTTAGGTGCAAGCAGATTAAACGATTAAATGATTTGCCCAAGGCTAGTCAAAAGGTCCCAGTGGCAAAGCAAGGAGTTTTATCTCTAGAGCCTCAGCCCAGCACTCTCTCCCCAGGTGACATCCAGCTGCAGTTTATTACAAGAGAATATTACAGTGCAGCACGAGGGAGGATCACAGAGCGGCCACCGAACTGGAGGAGAAAAATAAGCAGCAGCTTCTCCTGGCCTCACTCCAAGTGCACCACAGGCAAGTGAAGAACCCCAGCTTCAAATTAAATGGGTCCCCAGCCACTCCATTAAACAGAAATCCTGAAACAGAAATCCTTTGGCTGTGCCAGCCCCGTACAGCGAGTGGTGTTCGTTATCCCCAACACTCCCTACGGCAGCCAGATGTATTTACACAGTAGCCACAGTGCTGTTACCTAAGTAAACCAGGAAATTGTACATTTGTTAAAATTAGGTTCTGAGATGCTGAATCCCCAACTGTGCAGCTGCAGATTTCGCTCAGCCAGCAGGGCTGAAATTGTTCAGAACACGCCACCGCCTCGAACGCTCGGCCGTGTCTGAGAGGGGTTCCCTGGCGTTGGTGCTCCGTGCCAGTGCAGGGTGGTGCTATCCCCCAGTCCCACTGGGAGGGCAGGGCTGGCACAACACCCAGAACGGGGCAGGAGCTGGCAGGGTGAGAAGTGAAGGAACACGCACAGGGGAGAGGTTCATCCCTGCTCTGAGCCCAGCTCACTGCTCCACCCCAGATTCCAGTTGCAAGTCACACCACCAGCATCCCGACCACAAAAGCAAGAGGAATTGTCATCCAGGTACCACCGTGGGATGGCAAAGATTTGGAAATGCAACGCACAACACAAAAGCCCTTGAATTAACAGGAAAACTGAAGCGGACCGGTTGATGCAGGAGAGAGGCCACACAGCACTGGAGAACCCTTCAGGGACCATTAACCAGCCCTTGTCAGGCCTGTCTTGGTGGAGGGGTGTGCTGGGAACTGCCCTCCCCACCAGCTCCATCAGCCACACAAAGGAAGCGCCTTTACCTCTCGAAGCCTCTTCACCCAGGGCTCCTGCCCTTCCAAGGGCATCACTGGGGGGAGGGGGCGGGGGGCTCGATGCAGCTTTTGACAGGGTTGAGATGGAACACTGAACCCTGGGAAGTGTAAAGCAGCTTCATCCCTGCCCAGCCTGCCTCACCAGGGACAGCAGCTGACTGCAGACAGGATCCCACCTGGGCATAAGGACGGGGGGCTACCAGTGCTGGCAGCCAGGTGCCCTCAGCCTCATGTTCTGAGGTCCAGCCAAGGGCCTCCAAAGCCTGGAGCCATCTCACCTCTGTCCCACCATCAGTGGAGCATCATCTCCTCTCCTACAGCATTTGGACATCAGTGTCTACTTGAGAAAGTGGCTCTTTCCCACTCATCTGCTCCCTGCTCCTCTGCCCTGCTTTTCAATTTCAGAGCTCTGGCAGTTCACTGATTAATTCAAGCCTGTTTAATAACCCTTCTGTTTAGATGAAACAAGCTGTCTTGTTTTCTTTATTTTTAACACTAACTCTTGTTTCTTTGCTAAGGATCTCTGTCATTTAGAAACTTCTCCCTCTCCAATCAAGCTGATAATAAGATGGAGAAAGCATCTGCTTACGTCCCCATCTGACATCAGCCAGAAGTTACGAGGCTAAAGAGGGGCTGCACACTCTGATGGATAAGACATCCTGAAAGCCTGGGCTTGTCTTGCAAAATCAGTAGCTCCACAAGTCCCTGGATAGCTCAGAGCAGAGCACAAACAGCAGGGCCAGCTCAGGACAACAAGGGTGAGAGGAAAGGACTCATGGGAGCTGGAGTACCCAAACTCCTCACCAGGCTCATCCTGCACCCTGTATGGGTGGAAAACTCGCCATAAAGAAAGAAAAAGCCTGGAAGCTGTTGCTGCTGCAGGCTCTGTCCCATGCAGTGCCCCCGGCGTGGCAATCGATTGGCGATGGTCAGGCCAGCACAGAGCTCGCAGCTGCTGCCACCACCACCACTGGCCTCTCCCCTCTGAGGGACCCCACCTTCACTCTGGCACCTGCTCTGCCATGGCATCCTCATGCCAGAGGCATCATGATCACTGCCTGGCTGAGCTTTCTCCCCCCCACCCCTGTCCCGTCCCACCAGAGGTCCAGGCACAGGGAGTGACACACACACAGGGGCCCAGCTCCCGATGGGAATGAGTTGGAGCCTCTCAGCTGTCTCCTGCCTCTTTGAATTTCAAAGCTGCACTTGTCTGTAGAGCAACTGAGTCATTTCCTTCCTATATCCAGCCTATCGGACTGGATCCAGCAGTGCCCGGAAAACAATAAATCCTTCAAGGGCTTGGAAGGCCATATTTCACAGGAATGCAGCGAGCCTGGCTGCCTGGAGAGCTCCTCACACACCCTTTCATTCAACACTGCTCTGTGGAAGCTGTCTCACCCTGGCCCTGGTCCCCCAGCAGGGCAGTGATCCCCATCCCAGACACCCCCAAATCCCGAGGGAACTGCAGAGCCCAGGGGTGGGACAGCACTTGTGATCCACCCAGAGCAGGAGCACCTCATCACCCTGCCTGGACGCATCACTGAGGGGATGGTGGGCTAAGAACTGGCAGTGAAATCTCCTTGACTCCCTAAAACACCCAGAGGATCTCAGAGGGAGAGAAACTTCAGCTGAATTCCTTGCAGGACTCCTTTGGCAGACCCAAAGAAAGCTGCAGCCACGAAGGATTCTGCTCTACAATCCCACCACTGAGAACCAGGGCAGGCAGTGAAAATACTTTCAGCTGGTTCAGTTTTACAAGATCCCCCTTTACAACCACAAACTGGTCTTCTAGATGCCCAAAACATTCCTATGAAGCTCATAAGGATTGTGGGGGCAAAGCCAAAACTCAACGGTTTGAGCTACCTGTGGTACCAAAAGCTGCAGAACTTCCACCAGAACAACAAGGTCGAGATGCTCGGCCAAAAAAGCAGCTCTGGGGGAAACTGGTGATCCTGGAAAATCCAGGATCGCTTCAGTGCCGCTTCCATTGTCTTTTTAGATGCCAGAGGCAAAGCCCAACTGACTTACATTAAGATTCATAAGGCTGTTAACCAAATGATCCCACATATATGAGAAAAAACTAAATTACAAGGAAATTAATATGATATCCTCCTCGGCAACAAGATGGCTAAAGCAGATAATCTGCCCAAGTGTCGTGTTTATAATGGGAATTTGCAGAGAATGAAACAGGAATGCTCAGGGTTGGACAAATGAGGTGATATTTTGCTTTTTCTCATGTTAAAATTTGCACTGTCTGTGACAAAAGCATTGAGGGTTTTTTCCAGACCTCAGGAGGAAAAGGAAATTAAGTCAGAATTCTTTGGTTTGCAATAGGTCTTTGCAGACTGAAAGGTGTGAGGGCAGGTTCAGGTAAGGAAGAGCTGCCCAAAGCCCTGTGCCAACAGGGACACCACACCTTTATTAAAAGTAAAAATAAATCTCATCTCAACAACAGGACTGACCATTTGGTGCGAGTCTGTGAGGAAGTGAACGGTTAAAAACCCAACACATTGCTGAATTCACACTCAGAAGTGAAAAACTCCCCCTGCAAAGCCAGCCCGGTCTCACCCAACCCGTCACTCCTGAGGTTAAACCTCCCAGTGACCCAGTACCTGGGCTGGGCTTATTTATTTATTTATTGTGGGGTTTTTTTCCCCCCCAAACAAGTTATACAACATCCTTGGAAGTCCTTAAAAGAGCCTCTGCTTTTGTTACTTTCTGGGAATTTGTCCTGGCACTTCTCAGCTCAGCCCAGGACAAGCTGTGGCCACCTCGACATCAGAGGATCCGTTCGGTGGAACGGATGGGCCCGAATTGCCCCTGTCACACAATTTACGCCTTGAAAAGCTGAGTTACACAAGCACTTGTACCAGCACCTTATTATATCCCAGAGGACAAGCAAAAGGGGCTCCTGCCTCTTTCTTCCAGTGAACTCTGGAGTGTTTGCCCGTGCTCCTTGGTTGCTATGAGATTTTAAAGACAGCCTAAACCTGTTGCCACTGAACAGGCCTTGAACACAATTCCTGCTCCACGAGGCTCTTCAGTGGAGCCAAACACACCAGGGCAGCGATCAGAGTGGGGCTCTTCCTCGCTGCTGCCTCAATTAACTCCCTCAGAACTGCAGGGAAAACTTTCCAGCTAGGAGAGAAGAGCCTGCAGTGACACTCTGGCTGCTGCAGCATCTCTCAGCCAAACAAATTACTGTGGCTGTTTGTCCATCTGGCCCTTCCAGCTTCTGTAACACAGTGGATGATGCCTGTGTAATGTCAGATTGATTTGGAAATACAGAGGGGCAGACAGCAGAAGTCAGAATTAATAGAAGGTTTAAGGCAAACACAGAAGCATTTCTCGTTCCAAGGTTAACTTGGAAAAGCTCTTACTGTCAATTTGTTTACTCCAGATTTATCATAGAATTCCAGAATGGTTTTGGTTGAAAGGGACCTTAAAGATCACCCACTTCCCATCCCCTGCCATGGGCAGGGACAACTTCCACTGGCCCAGGTTGCTCCAAGCCTTGTCCGACCTGGCCTTGGATGCTTCCAGGGACGGGACCTCTAAGGTCCCTTTCAATCCAAACCATGCTGGGATTCTATGTTTTAGCTTCAGTGCAGATTTAAAACCTACAAGATGGCAAATTTTAGGCATAAAAATACTTGAGCCAGTTAGGAAGCCTCCAGGCACGCTCCCTTTTCCTCCCCACCTCTTTGCACTTCCATTAAAAATCAAAAGGAAATTCACAGGCTTTTTTGTTGTTGCTGTTTAAATAACATTACAGGCTGTGACATAAACCAGCAAAGGCAGGAAATATGATCATGAGGGCAGTGCTCCATCCTCTGCTCCTGTCACTGTGACTTTTTGGGGACTTGGCAAATGAATGAGTAAAGGAGACAGCCGGCGTGTTTTATGGAGTTGAACTGTAACATCCCTGTTAAGCAGCCAACTTACCATTTCTCTGCTCTGACACCAATAAATCTACCCAGCCACGGGGAACAAAGCTCTTCACACCAACTGGCCACATGTGAATCCCTCATATTTGGCTACCTGGGCAAGCACCCAGCCCGCCGGGATCTGCCACGCTCGCTGCTGCTTTGGGAATTCCCTCCCAGGAGTGGGAAAAGGACCCATTTCAGTAAGGTGACTTTGGAGGTTTTAACCCTGTTACCAACACACACACACATTCACCACAGCACTGCTGATTCCCAGAATCTCAGCCTCCCACTCCCAGGGGGTAAAGAGCCTCTCTGGACCCTCAAGAAAACCTTGCCAAGGCAAACCCCGAAAGCCCCAGAAATTGAGAAGCGAATCAAAAGAATTCAAAGCCTCCCTGTCACTACCAATTCGAGTCTAAATTCCAAAAACTCGGCGCACAAACTCACTTTTTGGAAGCTCATTCCCAGGTGGATCAACCAAAGCAGGAACGACCCTTGCCCACCTCCAGTGTGGCCACCCCGTTTCCTCCGGCACCGCGCACGAGGGATCGCTCCGAGCTCTCACCCGGTGACGTGAAACCTCTCCGGAGGAAGAACTACACATCAATCTCTCTGGGAGGCATTTGTTCCCAGACTCTCACAAGTCTGGAAATAACACGAGGAACTTCTTCCACGCTGAGTCAGGGCGTGACGGCGGCGGCTCCAGGACCGGCCGTGGTGGATCCGCTTCCTTCCCGGCGCGCGTCACGGGCAGCAGCCCCAGCGCTGCCCCGCGGCTTTCCTGTTTTCCCCACTGCTCTGAGGCTTCCCGAGACACAGGACAGGGAAACGGGGGCTCTGGAGCCTGACACTGAGCTGCCGCTGCTGCTGCAGGAGCCAAGCTGCTGTTTTGCAAACGCCGCTCAGAGCCAGACTGGAGCTGAAAGCAAAATAAGGTGTTTCCTTTAACCTGCCCTGATGTCCACCAGGATTATCACTCCAACATCAACCATCCCTTCAAGTAGGAAGATGGAATAGGAGTTGTCCGTGCTTCCCCCCAAACATCCCGGCACTAAGCCCCGAGTCCAGGCCACGACAGGTGGGAGCTGCTGGTCCAGCTCCTGGAGAGCCCTCCAGGTCACACAGAGGTGGATGCAGCTCCTCCTGCCTGTGCCCACTCCTCCAAACAGTCTCCTGTTTACATGGATTTTCCCACCTAGAGCAGCACCTCCCTGTGCTGCCACCAGAGCTGGTGGCTGGGCTGTGAGCACAAGTGAAACGTTGCATGGCACCGGCACCCGCTGGGAGAGCTCCCACCGACCGCTGATCCAACAGCCACTTACCGCGCTCAGAGGCAGCCAGGAAGGAGCCTGCCCTTCCCGTGCCACTCCCAGCCCTGAGGCACGGGGCTCCTGCTCCAGCACTGAGCCCCCAGCCCAGCTCCAAGCCCAGCTCCAAGCCCCCTCCTCGGCAGCACAGCCAGCGGCTCTGGGAATGAGCCCTGAGAAGGGAACAGCGGCGGCAGCGGGAGGAGACGAGGTGAGAGGTCACTGTAATATTTACTCAGACATCACCTTTCACTTTCATGAAGTGGGGAAACTGTGCCGGAGCAGGAAAAGGGCTGGGAAGCCACTGGAACACCAAGCACAACACGCAGCCGGCTCTGGACAGCCTGGGCCTGGCTGGGGCAGGATCCTCCATTGGACACTCAGACCCCAAAAACTGCACAGGGTTGGAGATGGGCTCAGGGCTCTTCCCCCCACCCCATCAGAGGGGCATTAGAGGGACTGGCTGGAGCAGGTAGGAGCTCTGCAGACCCTCTCCAGGTCTCTTGGACTTCAGGAGACCCCCAGCCAGGCAGGAGCCCATTGCACAGAGGGGTCATCCCTGTGCACTGTGATGTTCAGGAGTTCACAAGAGACACAAAACATGGTGCAGAGGGTTAACATGGCCTCAGCTGGATAACAGAACTTCCACAGGGGACCTCTGTGTCTTGGAAGAACCATCTCCTTTAGCAAGTGGTGAGATGGGACCGAGCGTGCCACTCACACAGAGCTGCCAGCCTGGAACAGTGGCAGGGCTGGTCCCAGGGCAGGCTCAGGGTCCCCCTGTCAGTGCCAGGCAGGGAGGAGCAGCACTGGCTGCCACCCTGGCACAGGGGGCCCTGGCTGGCAGGGCTCTCCCAGGCTCACTATTGCTCTGCCTTTGGAGATCATCTGGGCTTTTTTATAACGTGACTCTGATGCCTTTTATCTCCTGCTCTGAATGTAATTTTAGCCCAAGCAAAGCAGGATTAAATTTTCATAATACGGTACATTTATCTGGCTTTTCATTCCCCCCCATCACCACCTCCCAGTTCGGTTTCACCCCAACAGAAGCTGCGATTACAGGGGGAAACATGAGATGGGCTCTCTCTGATAAGCAGGGGAGGGCACCTCTTTCCCAGCACCCCATCCCTGGCAGCCCCTGCCAGGCAGCAGCCAGCACCCTGGTACCCAGCCTGGGGCTGACAGCATCACTCAGCCCCTCCGAGACGCACAGATGGATCACAATTCCCACTCAAAACCACGCAGCAGATTAGGTACATCACTGACATATGTTGCGCTCGTGTGTTTGAGAAACTTGTGCTTTCTTGGTAAAGTCCTTCTAGAGCAGCCTCACCCCCACTGGCGCAGCTCCCAGCTTGGGTTCAGACACAGAGCCATGAGCCACACGGACAAGGGGCAGGGAGAGGCAGCTACAGCCAGCCTGCCTTGGCCAGGAATGTCTGAAAAGCCCCCAGATCCTCCTGTCCCCCCTCCAGTGCTCTGATCAGCAAAGCTGGGGGGCAGAATTCCAGCCCCTGTACCCTGTCCTGCCATCACCCAGAGGCTGCAGCTCAGCGCAGCTTTGCCAGTTGCTGGGCTTAAGTTCGATTTTCAGTCGGATCCAGAGGATCCCCTCTAGTGGGATGAGGAGGAATTTCAAGCCCACATCCCACTCCCATATCCCCCCACCAGCTCTCTCTGTGCCGGCTGTGGGACCTGGGTTGGGTGGAGGGCTGCCAGGGAGAGCCTGGCTCACAAATTATTCACCCCATTTCCCAGAGCCATTCGGGGTGAAGCTAAAACCAGGGCTGGAAAGGTGGGAAGAGCCAGAGAAGAGAGGAACACGACAGCAGACATCAGGGATAAATCCCCTTCGCAGCACCAAAGGGGACGACTTCCAACAGCAAAACTTTGGCCGTAGCACCGTCCCCTGGCCCACCTGTGCCACCAGCGAGCCTGGGCACCCCAAGCACACGAGGGCTGGAGGTGCAGTGGCCACCCTGTGACACAGCAGCACGTGGGGACCCGCGGCCCATTTCCCTTCCTGGCACTAAAACCAGCCGGTAAATACATATATTTTCACTGCAGAGAAAGGCTCTGAACACAAGCCCCGGGCGGCCGCCTCTGCCGCCCAAGGACAGCACGCTGCCCTCAATTCTGCTTTTGTTCCCGCTTTGCCTTTCATCCCGGAGGCTCCCGCTGCACCACTTGTGCACACAAAGAGCTCGTGGCCTCCTCAGGCCAGAATGCCTTCGAGTCTCCCCCAGCCCAGCCGTGCCCGGGGAGGGAGGTGGGCACTCCATTAGCAGAGCTAAGGAGGTCAGCGCAGGATGCTCCTGGTGATCCAGACACATCAGATCCAGCCACCAGCATCCGTGGCTCGGGCCCAGGAAGAAGTTGGAAGCACCTTTTCCCCCTTGGTTCCCCCTGCCCTCCCCTTTGCTGTTGTGGCGGTGGCCTCCCAGCCAAGCTGGTTAAGAGATTAACACTCTAAAAACCACATTTACTCTAATTAGCCATGAAATCTTTGTAACTAAGTGAAAAAATGTTTCCCTTGAGGGATTTTTGTCCATTCATCACTGTTTGAATTGCAGGGGAGGGGGGAGGAAGAGAAAAAGAGAGGGGGGGACCAGAGAAAAAAAAACCCTCAGATCTAATGAATTAATAGCAGAATGCCCTGGGGGAGAACGGGCTCCTACACAACACGGGCACCTCAAAGGGGGCTTTTCACAGCTCGCCGAGGGGACGCTGCTGAATTATTTCGAGTTAACAGACTGTAACACAACGCTCTGCTCCCGTACGAGCCAGGCAGCTTGGCCAGCACACTCCACTCCTCCCTTCCCTTCCACAGGGACGGACAGACGGACACCGTGCCCGGCCAGCTGGGAGCTCCTGCCCTGCCGACAGCCAGGGGGAAAACAGCGCTCTGCTGGCAGCACCACCAGTGCCCCCCAGTTCCTGTTTACCGGGAAAAACATTTCAGAGTTAGGTGGGAGGGGAGGCATAGAATCTTGCCACAACTTAGGCCCATAAATATTTCATATCGCTGGAAGAAGAACGATTATATTCCTGCCAGCACTTTTCTTGTGTATTTTAAATGTGTCACCGCCTTCTACTTTCTCCCCCGTTTGTGTTTCTTGTAACAGGCCCATGAAATAAAGATTAGCTGAATAATCAAGAGTGTTTAGAAATGTGAAGGGGCCTGTCTCAGGAGCACTGCATGCTCAGGTTCATATTTTTTCCCTTTTTTTTTGGTTTTTTTTGGTCTCCTTTTAAGGATGCCAAACGCAGATGGGGGAGCGCAGTTTTCACACGCCGTAAGAGACGGGCGGGAGCGGAGCCCGAGCGCGCGGGGACGAGGAGAGAGGAGAGAGCACACGCTTCCCCATCAAAAAATGACAGCCCCAACGCCGTGTGGAACAGGGGGGCACTCCCCCCCATTACATATTTATTGTTCAAGCTGCAGAGGGGCCAATTAAAGCAGCCTGATCGCCGCCGTGTTCAAACGGGCGCGGATGCGCTCGGAGAGGCGGGATGAGAGGAGCAGGTGCGCGCTTTCCTGTTGGATACGGTGCTGTCCGCTCCTCTGAGAGCCACAAATCCACCTCAGCTGAACCACAGTACCTCTGCTCTCCCACAGGAGAGCCTTGTGTTGGCACCCAACAGCCAGCCCAGCTTTCCACCTTAAGCTTCTCACCACATGCCCCACGCAATTTCTAAATATCAGCTTTTGCTTTCTTTCCCTGTTCAACTCTTCACAGGAGCTGCCTACGGCATTGAGACAGTCTGCACCTACATCTGCCCTAGCTTTTGGGCAACGATTCCAAGACATGCTCTAGACTCCCACATTTAGCTGCAACAGGAGTTCCCAAAGTAAGTTCTGGAAAGCCTCGTAGCGGTGGTTAAATTGGAGATGCCGGGAAGATACTGCAAATCACATGTTTCCCCGAGACACCACAGGGTCTGCACAGCAAACTGCTCCAAATGTCATTTCCATTTAGCTGCTTTGCGAGCCAATTTGTCACACACTAATGCAATTTTGCTGAAGAGAGTTAAAGAGCACAGGGCAGGAGCGCTCGCCCCTTCTCCAGGCTCCTTCACCAGCCTGGATCTGCACGTTCCCTTTCGCATCCAGCTGAAGTTCCCTTCTGCTGGCAAGCAGGGGAAGCTCAGGGTTAATGCAAAGAACAAGACAGAGCATGGTAAGAGCATGGGGAAAGCTGTTTCCATCATATTGGTGGACTGTGTGCAGATCTTACGCAGCATCTGTTACCTGTTTCCACCACACAAACTTGGTATAAGCCAAGGGGAATCTCCACAATTAGTTACATCAAACACCACCGTAAAGACACTGAGGAGTAAACTGGGTTACTTTATCTTCTTGCAGCAAGAGCTGTGGATATGGTTGGAAGAGTTGGGAGAGATGAATGGTATGCTAGATAAGCCATTTCACAACAGACATTGTATGTTCACTTTACTCCCTGCTTGCACCAAGTTTCTCAAATCAAAGCTATTTTATCTGTTTCCTGCACCACCCCAAAATATCACATTCAAGCTCTGAGGGTCCTCAAAGTGACAGCAAATGGCAAAAGGACAGCAATAAAGACCAAAAAACCCCACACCTCAGTGAATTTTAAAGGATCTAGCACCTCTGTGTTAAAGGTAAAAAGCCAAACATCTGCTCTGGGGATGGCACAGATTTCTTCCGAGGCATCTGTCTCTCAGCTGTAAAGTAGGTCATTTGATTGAACTTTGAGACACCGTTATCAGTGAAGCCATCCAGGGCAGGAGAGGCAAGCCCATGTCCCCAAGTCAGCTGAGATCTATTAAACACATCCCAGCCACCAGCGAAGCATCAAGTGCTCAGCAAATAACAGGGGAACCCTGTCAGCACTGGGTTTTACATCATGGCACTCTGCTAACTTCACATTCTCTCGCCTCCAAGCTTGAACCGCTGGCCACAGACACACAGGGTTCTTCCCCCCTCCGCCACTCACTGTTCACCTCACTAAATATTCACCTATTGACTTTCTGATACCCCTCAGAACACAGATTAATTGAACATCACTCACTTCACCTCCAGGAACGTGCAAGTATTGGCCATAGCTTGAATAGAGACAAAGCCGGGAATGCCTGACCGTGCCAGGTTAAACGGAGGTCACAACCAGGGAGGACAAGTCACAGAGAGCAGCCACAGCTGTCACCAACACCCTTCCCCAGCTCCGGGAATGGGGAGGCTCGGACCGTCACCCAGGAGTTGGGATTTCCCTCGAGGGAGCACAAGTGCATTCGCCATCCCTCCTCCCCTCATCGCCTCCCAAAATAAGGGTTTCGTGAGGATTTAGGAAAGTTTTAATGGGGATATAATTTCTTTTCCCCCCAAGGTTGAGAGGTGTTTTCAAAAAAAAGTCCCTCCTTTCCCACAGGAACTTTTTTTTATGGAGATGAGTTTATCCCGGCGCATTGGCCGCTCCAGACCGTGACTGAGCGGTACCAAACGGCCGCAGAATTAACGAGGAGATAGATACATCGATGTGTATAACGCGTGTGCGCACGTAGAGCAGCCCGGGGAGGGAGCGGGAGGTGGATTCCCAGGAATAGGGAGGTCGGAGGGGTTCCTCCATCCCTTCCGCAGGCAGCGCCGGGTACCCCCCATCACCCCCGAGCATCTCCCCGGGCACCGCCGGGACCGGCGCGGTGCCTCCGAGCACCACCCCGCGCTCTGCAGCCCCCGGTGCCACCCGCCTCGGGCACCTCAGAGAGGACCAGCCCAAACCTTCTCCTCCCGCATCCTCCATCGGGGGGATGCCCGGGGGAGAACCCCCCGCACTCCGGCGGGCAGCAGCCCCCTCGCCATCGCCCCGCGGCACTCACCAGCCCTCGCAGCTCCGGTGCCGCCCGGCTCCCGGCTCACGGCGGGGGGATCCACGCAGCCCCCGGCACCATGGAAATGCGGGGCCGGGCGCTCCGGCGCTCCCCGCAGCCCCTCTCCGCCCTCCCTCCCTCCCCGGCGCTGCGCGTCGCGGCTCGGCTCGGCTCAGCTCAGCCCCGCCGGCCTCTCATGCCTCCGCAACCCTTCGCCCGAGTGCGGCGGCGAGCCCCGGCTCGGCTCCGCTCCGCCCGCCCCGGCATCCGCCCGCCGCCGAGCCCGGGCGCGCTCCCCGCTCTCCCCGCCAGCCCCGCGCCCGGGCGCGCTCCCCGCTCCCCGCCCGCCGCCGCCCCCGCGCCGCCCCCGCTCCCCGCGATTAACCCTTCCCCAGCCGCGGAGCTGCGAGCGGGGACCGCCGATCCCCCCCCCGCCCCTGCATCACCTGCGCCCCCCCCCCTCGCCCCTCCGCCTTCTCCCCCCGCAACCGGCGGAATGGCTGGAACAAAGCCCGAAAGCGACCCCGGGCAGCGGGGCAGGATCAGCGCTCGGGGCTGCGGGTCCCGGCATCGCCACAGCTGGCCCCGCACCTGCCCCCCCTCAGCTGTCCCACCTTGCAGGGCTGCGGCCCCTCCATCAGGGGAATGCGGGCTGCTGGTTTCTGTCCCCCCTGTGCACCCCTTGCTCCCGGCTCTGGTGGGAAGGGTGACACCTGAGCTCGCCCTTCCTCAGTTTCCCTCAGTCTGTGAAAGGAGCTGACAGCTTGGTTCTCTGCCAAGGCCAGGTCACCTCCAGCAGAGCCAAAGCTGTACGTGTGCCACACAACTGCTGAAGCCACCGACCTTCACACCTCCTGGCCTGCCAGAAGCTGTCAGAGCCCAGCCACAGTGGCCATGGCCAGCTGGGACAGGGCACCCTGTGACCACTCACTGCTGGGAACCAGGGGAGCTCACCTGGGAGTCGAGTGGTTCACCATGGAGCCTCCACCTGGCCTTTCCTGCTGGCTCAGCACAAGGAAAAATACCTGGAAGCTCGAGGGTACCCAAAGTGAGCTACACACTGATGCATCTTCAACCACCCTGAGCCCCACTGGGTGCCCGCATCAGCCCTCATGGGCTTGGGAACACCTGGAACCAAGGAGGCAAAGCCAGCCCAAGTGCCACACTGCCCCAAAAACCCAGGAGCACCGTGATCCAGCTGCCCCTGCCCCAGCAAGGGGCACAGGAGCGATTCTGAGGAGTGCAACTGGTGGAGGGAATCAATACCATGATGGATTGCTGTTTGCCATATCCTGTCATCAAGAATTTTTTCACAATTTATCTATAGCACATTGGAAGAGTTGTGAGAGAAAATCAGAGCCATCGTCCCGAGCCTCTTCCACAACAAACCTGAGCAACAGAATGAACCCAAACTGCTCTTACAGTTCCCCTCCTGCCTCTCTCACCTCCCCTGCTGTAGCACAGCCACAGAAGTGGCCTCATTGCATCTTCCCCAGGCTCAGCTCAGGGAGGGACACACCTGATGCAGTGCTCGGTGCATGTCACAGCAGGACCCTGCAAGAGTGGGGGTTTTTTGGGGGGGGGAAAAAGACACAGTTGCTATCAGTTTGTATAGAGAGTTCAGGAGCCCCTGGTGCAGGGGTCCAGCAGGGAATACCTTTGCATCCCACTGTGCAATCCCAGATCCTGTGCTGCCCTCCCTCCCGGCAGGGCTGTGAACCAGATCCTGCACTGCCCCATCTGGGGGGAAATGACAGGTTGGCTTGCCTGTGTGCCTGCCCATCCCCAGCACGTTTACCATCCTTCAGGAAGGATTTCCTTTCCAATAGCACCTGTATAGCCATGGGTAATCTCCCCACACAGCACAGACAAGAGCCCACTCCCACTCCCACAAAAAGGGTCCCCTTGACGTCACTGCAGCTCTAGAGCTGAGGGCTCTGACATCCTGGAAAGATCCCCAGGTTGCAGCTGTTTAGCTCGGGAGAGGAAACAGCAGACACTCAGTGGATGGCAGCATTGGCTCCCGAGCAAGCTTTTCTCTTTCCTCTTCTGTTCCCAGTACAGTTCCTGTGTTGCACATTCACAGCAAACAGAACCAAATCCCATTACAAAACCCACCCTTGGCTAAATTCACATCCCATCGATGCAATTCCTCCTTGTGCAGAAGCCACACAGGGCAGGTCAGAGTGTCTCAACACCCATTTCTCCCCTCCTTGCAGGTCTGTCTGCATCCTGTCTTCTGTTTGTTATTTACTGATGGTCAATTATGCTCCTGCACGGAGAGTTTGTCTCAAGCTAATTACAGGACTGCTGGGCTGGGGAGCAGCCCCAAGATTTGCAGTGCAGCTCCTTGCATAGGGCATGTGAGCAATGGGCTGTTCCAGCATGTGGGGGGCAACACAAAGCAGGTGGAGATTCACCTGGGCTTGCTCAGGTGAGGGATGTGCTGCTGGAGAAATCAGAGAGTCTCCCTGAGTTGGAAGGGAGCCACAATGATCACCCAAGTCCAACTCCTGGCCCTGGAAAGCACCACCCTAAGAATTACACCGTGTACCTGGGGGTATCCAGATATTATCCTTCTGAGGGGATCTGCATTCACCTTTTCCTGGAAAGGGTGCCAGGCCCAAGTGTTGGAATGCCTGCAGTGCCGTGGGACCCACCTGGGTGCCAGCAGCCACCTCTTCAGCAGCAGGGCCACCAACACAGACACTCACAGCTTTGGAGAATAAACCAGGAGCTCAACAACCACTGTCCAAACAGAGAAGATGAGCTGCAAAACCACCTTTAAGGTGTTAGCACACGACTTCTTATCCCTGCTTCCTGACACAGGGACTTACACCGAGCACCCCTTTCTTTCCTGCAGGGCAGGATCTGGGCTGCCGATGACAGAGCAGCCTTTAAGCAGCCGGTGAAGCAAAGCATCAGTGAAAGATTGGGCTCTGCCTTGAGCCCGTGTGTTCACAATTCCTCTCTGTCCTCGCCTTTTGATAAACTCCCTCGCTACAGGTCATGAATCTTCCTGAGCCCCATGAAACGAGGAGCCTTCCGACCCTCCCAGCACCCGGAGCATCCTATTTGCTGAAAAGTCCCGGATAACTATTTCGGACGTGGAAAAAGCACGTCTAGGCCTCTCGATTCCCGGCTCGGAGCAGCTGCTGGAGCTGGGCGAGGCGAAGAGCACCATCTATAGGCACCATCTATAGGCGCCGAGCCGATGGCGCAGGTGCCGGCGGCTGACAGCGTCACATCTCCCCGTGCAGAACTCCGCGGAGCTAATAATTATTCATCCCTAATCACTACAATAGAAGAATCATAGGCAGTTATTTGGAAATGATTGTTTCCACTCAGTTATTACTTGTGACAGCGAAAGGAGATATCAGATAGTCAAACCCGCGTGTATATGGGAAGCTGAGTGAAGGATCAGTGGAAATTTAACCAGCACTTTACATTGTTCTTCCTCTTTAGAAGAACCTTGTCAAGGAATTTTTTTTTCTCTCTCTCTCTCTCCTGTTCATAATACCTTCTTGGGAAATAAAAAAGGATTTTTCTTTTCCTTGAGCACCTTATCCTCTCCCTTCCTCAGATTTGCTCGTGACTGCAAGCTTCAGTTCCTGCCTCTGTATCCCCTGGTTTGAACTGAGCTGAAATTAACTCAGAAAGGCTTTTTCTTTCTAAAACAAACTCTGGTTTCATTAAGTGCCAGGGCAGGAGAACAGAAAGTCTCCAAATCCCGAGTTAGAGTGTCTTGTTACTGTCAGAAGCACAATTGCCGACAACGTCTGTGCTGAGGTGGTGTCAGAAATTCAAGGTGCAGACAATGTGCCATTTTAAATCATCTTCCCACAGCTAAGAGCTGAAATAAAAGGGATCACACAGGGAAGAGCACAAAAATAACCCTGCAAAGATACCAGCAATATTTAGGGATTTAGAAAAAAAAGCAAAACACACCATGAGAGCATTGGCCATACTGACCCATAGCCAGAACTGACCAGATCACCTTCCCCTTGCCCTTTCTTTGCTCCAAGGTGTGAACACCCAAGGTCTACACACCACACCACTGCCACCTCTTTTTTTTTTTTTTTTTTTAAACAAATATTCTGCTGCATCCTCGTTCTTCACACCCCTGAGGCTGCACATCTCCCTGCCAGGAGCGCAGAGAGGTTTTCCATCTCGGTTACAAATCAAGCAAATTGGACGAAGAAAGGTCATCTGAAGAGTTTGTCAACTCTTTGTGGCCCTCTGGTCTCACTCTGAAGCACAGCTGTGTTCAGAAGTATCACCAAAGTGATCTGTGAGCCCAGAGCTGGACACAGGCTGGGGCTGGCAGGTGCCCAGGAACAGGGAGCAGAGCCCTCCCCTGGAGACGGACTATGGGACTGGGCATCCATCCATCCCTTTTGGAAGAATTACCCACCCCAGCTGCTGACCCACGACCCAGCTGTGCTGTCCTGGCCCCCAGAGTGGCCCCTCCAGCTGCCAAAGCCATGCCTGAGGCCAGGAGCTGCTCTGCTGGAGCCTCACAGGATGCACCAGGCCAGGCTGCACCTCCAAGCCTGCACTGTGACAGTGCAGGGTGAGCAATTACAGCCCATCGAGCCAATTATTGACCCTCTAACGAAGGAGTCTCTGCACAGCCTTTGACAGGAACCAGCAGCCCAGCGTTGCCTTGGCCTGTCACATCCAGAATTTACAGCTTAGCGATTTCCTAAGGGCCAAATCCTGCTCTGACACAAGCACAGCCGCTCCACCATCCATCAGAGGCACCTTCTGCAGTGAGGAGGGGACATTTCCCTGCTCCTGGGTTACTTCTGGGTTGCCCAGCTGTCCCTGCTCCACCTCCAACTTGAAGCAGGTGCAGCCAGGGGGGATGGTGGGTTTTCCTATCACTGGCTTGTCTACATTATTAATTATTTACTAATGGAGCAAATACAACCAACCCACAGTGCTTGGGGCAGCCTTCAAAGATTTCCCATCTCTGTTCCACTAACAGGGGAAAGGTCTTTACTGCTCTGAACTCAGGTCACACACAGGCCAAGGCACATCACCAGTGCTGTTCTGAGATGCTGGTGATCATTGTGGTCCCATTTCCCACCATCTCCATCCCAGGCTGTTGTGGGTGAACCCTTGGGGCTATGTCCTAGAACCCATGGATACCTGTGGGAGATCTGCATAAACCCTCAGAAACATCAGCAGGGCTCCACTGGGGACACAGAGATCCAGTTTTAAGGGCTGGGTATCCAAGGGAGGGGTTTTAACAGAGCTCTAACTGTGCTTCCCCAAAATCTCTGCATCTGCATTTCCTCAGGACCTGTTGAAGTTGACCTGCAGGGTCCCCCCTTCCCAAGTTCACTAAAGGGATGTCTTGGGAGAGAAGTACCTACACAGCTTAGTTAAGATGGTCACTGTGATTAACAAGCTGGTTTAGCAATAAATCTCCCCTGCACGCTCCCTGCAGAGTGTTCATTGGAAATCTTTAGTTCCTTCATCATAAAGAAATGAGTATTTCAGGCTCCCTGTCCTAATGAACATGAAATACAGAGCATATTGCCAAACACGCCGTGGCTCTGCCTTTTATTCCACAATAATCTTTTTAATTCTACTGCAGGCAGTGTGTATTACTGACAATGCCAACCTAAATTCAATGCCAACCTAAATGATTTTTAAACCCTAATTTCTTCTCTTTTTTTTTTTACCCCTCTTGTCTGAGGAGATTTTTTTTCCCCCCTGCATAATAGGTGGGAGGGGGGTGGAGCTGGAAATCCTTTGATTTGGGGGTCTGGGAGTGTTAATCTGCTGCTGCATTTTGTAAGTGATGGAGGAATGTGGAGCCTGCTTATCCTTTCATACTCTTTTCAGGATTTCCTAGGAGCTTTTTCAGGAAAGGGAGGGGATGGAGGTGTTCACAGTCAAATGCAAAGTCAGAAGTTTATAAAACTTCTTCTCTTCAGGGAATTCAGCCAAAACTAGAGAAAGGCAGAGCAGGTACAGGTTCCTTTTAAACATTCTCATCCATCTTGATAAAATCACAAAGAACACAGGCTGATAAAGGATAAAAATATCCAAAAAAAAAAAAAGCTTCAGGAGCACCAACCTTTTCATTGACCTCCTAATTTCCATCTTAGCTGCTTCTCCAGCATCTCCCCCCAGCACACACGTGCATCAGGTGTGGAGAAAACACAGTCCCAACTCTGCAGGGAGAAGTTCTGCTGGAAACCAGGCTGGCCTTCCCCCATCACATCTCCTCTTCAGAGCCACCTGCCCTGGGGTAGAGAAATATGTATCATATGGAGTGATTTGTTTCATGAGCGTAAGTGATGACTGCAGGAAGGTCTTTGCTTTAATTGATGGATTGGATTATGTATGATAAGTGTATCCAGGGAGTTTTCACATCACAGATGTATAGAGAGGGACCTCCTCTGGTTCCTTTCTTTGCCTCAATACCCAGCAAGGGGCCCAGGAATATTGGGGGATTAATGTCACAACAGAGGGAAAAAGTCTGCCATTCAATCTATTTAAACATTTTATTTCACCAGTGCACCAATTAGACATTCCCTGTCTAAAGAGACCAAGGATTAAAGCAACAGCAATGCTGAAAAAAAAAAAATCATAATCTCTTTGGAGATCTGTCTGTGGACGGATCTTTTCTCTCAAATGATCAAGGAAAATATATGAAATTGTAAAAAAAAAAAAAAAAAAAAAAAAAAGACCTCTTAGAAGTAAACTTTAGGGCCATGTGAATAATTTCTGTGCTCCCTTTCATGAGCTGCTTTTCCTTTCACTGGCACCTTCTCCCTTGCAGCCCATTTGCATTCCCTTAATTAAGGGAGCTGGCAGTGCTGCAGAGGCTGCTCACGGCCCTCTGTGGGGTCTGGAGGAGGCATTTCAGATGCTGAGTCCAAGTGCTCAGGACTGGGAGAGGTGGATGAAACCACTCTCTGCTCCAGTGTGAGCAATCCCAGCTCGTGCTGGGATCAAACCCCTGACCACAAAACAAGGAAACACCCCCCCCTGCAGCTTGGACCAGGACCAGGGAAAAACACGGAGTTTCCTTCAAGGACACCCCCAAGAGCCCTCACAGCTGGTCTCCACTGAGCTGGTGTGACTAAGCAAGCCGGTCTTGCTTTTAACAAGTTGCCTTCTCACCAAAAAAGGACCCAAAGCACCATTTCCCCCCCCAAAAAAAGTCACTCGAGGTGGTGGCGTTGGCACCTCCCGGTGTCAGCCTGATGGGCTGGCTGGGAGCTGGGATGGAGTCCTGGGGAGAGAAAAAAGACTAAAACACATCCTAGGGATTAAAAAAAAAGGCTAAAATGCCTGTCCAAACCCCTGTGTCACTCTTGGACCATGACTGACACCAGAGACATCACCATGTGGTTCACAAGCTGTGCACCTGCTGGTCGGGGATTTAAGCAAAGGAACTCAGGATTTCAAACTGATGGGAAAGGACTAGATTAAAATAAAAAAAAAAAAAAAGGAGATCAAGTGTATTATTTTTTTTCCCTCAAGACCTACTTCCAGCTCCTCTCTCTTTATTTGGATGAGTGGAAGGTTTAAATGAGAAAGTTTTCCTTGGCAAGCACGTGCTGGCAGTGGAACGGGATACCCAGCCCAGACAAAAGGCAAAGGCTGTTTCCAGTTAAGAACACTTGGGTTTTTCTGTTCCATGATTTCTTGATGTTCCTTGGGCCAGGGAGAGGCGGGGGGGAAAGGGGCAGGGGGAACCCAAATATGCAGATTTGCCAAATGTGATCAACGTCTCTGAATTCCTCAGCGCCGCTGGCGCCGCAGCATCCCCGGGCTCTCATCACTTCAAGTTACTTGTGGTCACTCCAAAAACAAGCCTTAGAGCCCATTCCTCTGTCAGATGGGGTAATTCCCATGTGAGCAGAGCCCTGGCCTGGTGTTTGGCTGGTTCAGGAGCTCCCACAGCCCTTGAAGGTGCCACCAGAGGGTTTTCATGAGGACACGACCCTTCCCTCTCTTGCCTCTCGGGATGCAGAGGAGAACGAACTCCTTTGCAAAACTCCTCAGTCTAGAAGTAATTTAAACTAAATTTAAATAAGAAGAGACTCAAGCAGGCTATCCATAAATTTGAATACTTTAAGATTATTTTATCATTTATTTCTTCTGTGGCACCGGAGAAAATGTGAGAGATACTGGGTGCCCATTCAGCAGTTACAGCACTGGCCCTGAACGAGTGAAAATTTCCTTTCTGTTAAAGAGGCTTTACAAGAATTACCCCAATGTGCTGCAGAGAATGTTCATGCAAGGATCCCAGCTGGGTTATATCCTGCATTGATAAGCTCTGGGCTGTATTTCATTACAAGGTATTTCTCAGTGAAAAGCCTTACAACCCCATCCCTGGCAGACAAAGAAACACAGGTCATTAACAAATCTAAACAAAAATAACAAAACAGAGCCAGAAAATCTCCACGTGCTTAACACTGAAGAACAAAGGGAACGGGAACCATTTGTTACCTAATAAAGGAACTGGAAAAGAAAGTCTTTGACAGTAAGGGAGGACGATTTGCTCTCATGGGCCAGTGAACATCCAAATATATACAAGCTGTTTGCAGCAGACTGATTGCAGCTAGGCCATAATGCTATTGTACATGCTCTAAAAAAAGAGAGAGGGGGGGAGAAAACCACTACCACAGAGAGGTACTTCAGAAATAAATCACGGTCTATTCATTAAACCAGATTATTTTAGCGAAATCTATTTCTCCCCTCTCTTCATTGCTTTGTTTTCTTTTATGTTAATTCTGCGTCTGTTTAAAGTTGAATTCCTTGATCTGCAACATCTTTAATTTTTTTTCTTTCCTCTTCTCTTCCCCCTCTTCTCCTCTTACCAGCGAAATGAATTCAAATCATTTGCATTTATTGCAGCGAACATCCAGCCTCATCTGTAGCCTTTAGTCTGACTGAATTGCTTTTCTGCTTCACAAGGCACACAGTGGAAGCTGGAGCGTGCCCCTCACCACTCCAACGCCGCCAGAAATAATCTACTTGGCACTTCCGTGTTGCTGCAATATTTATCACATTGATCATCTATAAAATAAATAAGCAAAATTATATTATTGGAAGCAATGATCTGATGAACCCCTGGACCAAATCAATCACTTGGCAGAGACTTTAGAAAACAAGCAGCAGCTTGCTCTCAACTGTTTCCAAAGTCAATTTTCCTTACAAATAGGTTTCTCATCAACCTAAGCGCCTTACAGAGGGAATGTGTCCTTCCAGTAGATCTCCTTTGAAAGCAGGTGTATTATATATGGATGCTATAGCAAATCTAACCTCTTTATAACCATATTCTTCCATTTCTTTAATTAACTTTAAAAAAATACTCCATCCATTTCGTGGATTTAGCTTGGAGAGAACCAAAATACTCAGAAGGGATCACAACACATGAAAACGGAGCTGGCTTCAGAGCAGGCCTATCTGCTTAAATAAATTTGACAAAATTATGGATATAAACATAGAGAATTTGTTCAGCTTGTATTACATTATCCTCTCCTGTGCTGCAGAAACAATATTCCTCCTGCAATCCTATATGGCAAAGGGATAACTGCTGGAGCTGGGGGGGGAGGAAACTGGAGACCCAACTCCAGACAATATGAAAACTGACCCCAGCAAATACATCATTAAACATTGAGCTTGTGTTCCAAGAGGTTCTTTGCAGCTCAGAAGCCCCAAGTGTTCCATTCCTCCACCAGCTTCCTACTCCACAGCCTCTTCCTTGGAGAAACTGGCTCTGGAGGAAGAAAAGGTGCAAGTGGCTGAGGGATTTCAATGGGTGGAAGGGGAACCCTGGGTCCCCAAAGAGAAAACACTTAGGCACAGTCATTCTGTCAACTGCAGGAGATGCTGCACTGCCCTGGTAAAGAGAGATGGACCTGAGTGCTCTGTAATTTGGGTTAAAACAGAGCAGTTGAGGTGGGTGACAATTGTTCCAGAGCGTTGCCACCAGCTGGGACCCACCAGGGTCCCACACACGGGCTGGGGCTGCTCCTCTCCCAGTTCTAGCAGCTTTATCAGCAGCAGCAGATGCTGCTGCAGTCAGATGGAAACAACACAAGGAACTTTCCACATGGTGTCTAGTCAAAGAGAAAAAGGAGGAGCTGCTGGAGGCTGGCTGGGGATCGGGGGGAATCTCGCTGGGGGAAGCAGACGCAGCAATCCCAGGTCAAGCTTTCCCTGCTGCAGGGCCATGGACACCACACTCCCAAAGCTCTTGGGGTGCAGTGCCAGGTCCTGGTTGTACCTCTCCAGCTGGGAGCTGTTCTATTTATATTGTTGACAGAGAGGTGAAAGACTGAGGTGGGGAAGCGACAGCAGAAGGGGGTTCACACAGGAGACGAGTCTGAGAGTCTTGGCAATAATCTCGTTGCATATTCTGTACTTGTAATCCAATGCCACGGGATTCTCATTTTTTCCTGTAACTTCCAAGTTGACACGTTCAGAAGCAGCATTCACAATGCACCCTGAGTGGCAATACCTTGGGCCTAATCCTTCTTTCCTATCTCTCTCCCTTTAAATCTGGAATATCAGTCAGTGAACCAGACCAGACCCCCTCCATGGCGCCATCAAGATCCAAACCCTCTCCCCTGGGGTCAAACTCCCACTAATGACCTCAGATCTCATCTCACACAGTCCACAGCGGAGGAAAAGAATTCCATAAAAATCAGCATGATTGGGCAAAGACTCAAACTTATTGATCCCTGTATCAGATGTACACAATAGCTGTAATTAAACACCGTGTAGGCTCTGTGCTGGTTGTCTGCCCTTGGGTTTACTCCTCAAATAAACTGCAGACAGACAGACTGTTCCCCTGGTTGTGACTGCAGACTGGTGGAGGATGAATAAATTAATCAAGCTCACCTCTCTCCTTGCAAGAAAGCCAATTGAGCTGGCTTTTCAAAGGATAACTGCTATAAACCCTGCATAAAAAAAGGGGGGGGGGAGAATACAGCTGGGACATCCACATCGGCTTTTTAACAGCTGTTTGTAAATATGTCTAATAATTCATCCTGTCAACATGCTCACTTTTCCATTACAAGGAAATATTCATAAACAGTATTCCCAGTGCTGATGGATCCATTTCCTTAATGAAATCCACATAGTTTACTTTACAAAGTTTAATTGCTGGAAGAATGGGTGTCAGGTTTCTGTAGTCGACCTACAGCCCTGAAATCCTTCCAGCTCACATGTACAACAAGTAAAGAAGTTAATGGAGCTTTTTGCAGCAGTGGCTTAGTAGCTAAGCCACCTTTAAGCAATAATCCCAGCAAATATAGATGGAGATGCTGGAATCTCCTGCCTTCTAGGAGAATAGATGTTAAGTAATATGAAATTCAGTCCTGCTAATTGACTGAGCAGGGGATTTCTATAGGGAGTGCCGACAGCATTGAAATCAAGTCATTGATTATATCTCTTAGATATGAATGTCTGCAGCAGGACTGCAGAGTGAACAGTGCTGAGCTGGAAGAGGAAGAACAAACTGGGTGAGAAGTCATCAGGGCCAGGCAGGGATGGGGTAACAGCACTGCCTGGGGTTTGGGTGATAAATTGTCACATCAGCAGCAAATCTGTGGTGTATCCATTAAATCTGTGATAAACTAAAGGCTGAAATTGCTGACGTGACGGGGATGTTTGGGCAGCCTCGGGTCTGAGTTAGCACAGAACCCTGCTTCTCCCCACCAGCCTAAATCCCATCAGGAATCTCTGACCACACAAACTCACCCTCAAATGGGGCAGAGCCCTGAACTGAAGGTGTGTTTTATCACATGAATCACCATGCACAGGACCTGCACGTTGCCAAGCTCATTTCTGTGCCTGTTTTTTCTGACTAACATGGTCCTCTTCCCGAGATGGAAATGGCAAGTTAAGTGCACACACTGCTCCTGATCCAGTCTGACCCCAAACAGAGGGAGAGACGTTTAAATCAAAGCCTGAAATAAATTACTGAGCCAACAGTGGTGATGGTGTGATTTTTAGAGACGTTCAAATAACTAAACAAGCTGGTTTAAGCACGATCCCTCTCCCTCTGGATGTTAATATGGAAAATAGCCTGGAAAACAGCGTGTGCCTCTGACAGCAGGAAGGTGAGCTGGGTGCCAATACTTAAACACGATCAATCACTTCCAAGAGCAGCTTGAGCACGGAAACAAAGCTCCCTGCATGCCACAGCAGCTTTGCACCACTAAAGTTTCTCCACTTATGCAAAACTAAGCGAAAAACTTACTGCTGACTTTGTGAGGTGCATACAGGTATGAATGATTCCTCATTAATATGAACTATTATGCATTAAATCAAACACAGACCACAGCATTTCCTGATCTGGTTCATGATCTCTTAGTCAAACACCTGGTAAGGTTGTAGATCACACAGAGATTTTACTCCTTGAAGTTCCAACAGAGAAAAGAAATAGTTATTCCCCCCCCCCCCCCCGAATTTTTGTAAAGTATCATTATTTCATGGTATTTCACACTGAATTGCCAGAATAAGCCCCAAAATACATCAGGGTCTTGCAGGGCAAAGAATGATCCAGAAATATAAGTTGGTTCTTTCCCACAAACTGCACATTCCCTGTTTCCACCTTGGGGTGGGCTCAGTCAGGGCTGGAAGTTGAACAGCTTGAACATCCACGTTCCCTTCACCCTCTCCATCTTCCTCCACACAGGATCAGCTGTGGTTCCCCTCCTGCAGGAAGACCTGGGGAGCCTCACCATGCAATGACAACCATGAAGCATCAAGTAGCCCTGGATTAGTCACAGTATTTAGTCAGTTTTTGTAACTCAGGATTCTGAAAAGCTTCAACAAAGCTCAGGGGTACACGGGTAGCTCCATCAGTGGAGAGGCATCTCCTCTGAGGGAAAAGGAAAGGGTCCCACAGCACATCAGTTTGTCACATAGCTCAGTTCATCCCGGGGTTCCTGTACTCTAAATACAGGAGGATGGTGCTGTTCTAACAAATAAATATCCCTGGGCTGGAACTGGGTGGTCCTGGGGCACATTCCCTGCACGGGCTGAAGCAGCTCCCTCCAAACCCCTCCCAGACCCTGCCGAGGGGTGACTGTGCCCACAGAGAGCTCTGGGCACACCATCCCCCTGCTGGGCACCAGCCCTGACACAAGAGGAGGGGGATCAAGGAACAACCCTAAGGGGAAGCCCCAAGGCAGAACCTGGAGAGTCAGTGGGAAAAGAAGTCTCTGCAGGGAAAAAAGGCTGGAGGAGTGTGCACTAACCAGCACGGCAGCTGTATCTGGGAACAGAGGTCTGTTTGTTTTTACTTCTGTCTGACTCCAGCAAAGCAGAAGCTGATCATATGTGAAAGAGCCAGGATTTGAACAAGATCTCAGACAATAAAAAGGGCAAGGCAGAGGACCCTGCAGGAGGAAGAATGATGCAGTTTTATTCCCAGATGGAGGCATTCTCTGCTGCTTCAGATGTTGAGGTCAGAGGAGGACAGATAACTGAATCCCCTTTTAAACCTCAGAAGGTGAGTGACCCTCATGTAGCCCCTCTCTGACAGACTATTTCTCTACAAGCCCTCATAGAAATACACGGCAGAAGAAAGGCTTCATCCTTTTGAAAAAAAAAAAAAAAAAAAAGAAAAAGAAAAGAAAAAAAAAATCAATCTGCAACGGCTGTCTCTGCTCAGGTTTTCCAAAAACGGGGTGTGGGATGTTCCCTGGCTCCCAGCCCAGCCCAGCAGAGCTGGCTGCAAAGCAAGGTGCCACTCGCAGCGCTCCCGTCCCGCAGCCCAGACGCTCCGGCTGCAGCCTGAAATAAAGCCTCCAGCTCGCATATTTTTCGAGAAAGAAGCGCTGTTTAACACAACCAGCACAGGAGGCAACCCTGGCTGCCAGACCTGAGCAATCCTCCACCCCCGACGGCAGCGACAGATGCCGCCGGCTCTGCCTCCTCCCAGTGATTTGTACAAAGCGGCGCCGGAGCTCCTGCCAGTGCCTGAATCCCGCAGCCCGGGGCAGCTGGAGGGGAAGGGGACATCCACGGGGGTTTGTGGAGTGGCCGTCTAGGAGAGAAGGGGATGAGTGCGGGGATGGGGCTGTGCTTTGGTGCGGGGCTGCTGAGCTGCTTGGGCACTGCCCTGTTCCACTCATCCAGCGAAACTTCCACTCCCACTTCCAGTTCCACACTCGCCTCTTGGCACAGGAGGACCCTGCACGGTTCCCCTGGCCACGCCACAAGTGCTCAGGGCTGTGCCAGGGCTGAAGGGTTGCCCTGGTAAGAAAAACAACCTCTCCCCCTGCTCTTACCCTTTGATCCCATCCCTCTGTGCTGAAAGGGCTTCTTCCCCCTGTGCTTAGACCTGGATGATCCTTGTGCATCCCTTCCAACCCAGGATATTCTAAGTGACACCAACCTGCAGAAATAAAGCCCAACTGGTGATTTATAAAGCAACAGGGGGGGAAAAAAAACCCCCACAAATACTCTCCAGTTTGGACTCCAGACCGTCACACGGCGCACCCACGGAGACAAACACACACTGATGCTTGACTGGGTGAGAGCATCTGACAAGAGGGATTTGGAAGCCAGAAAAGGTGTCTGTTAACATGAATCCTGCAGCTCTGTGTGACCCTTGGAGCTCTTCCTCCTCAAACAGGCCCCCTCCACCACACAGGGAAGCCCCACAACATCCCCATCCCCATCCCCAGGAGCCCTGGGACTCTCTCTGTGCCACTGGAGCTCAGTCACATGGAAAAACAGCCTTTCAGGCTCCAGTCTGATCATCAGCCTCATTCTGAGGCAAAAGCAAAGGCCTGGAACAACAGAAAGTGATCATTTTACCTTCATTAGGTGGGCACCTAAAGCTTCCTGATGTTTACACAGGGAGTTAGCAAAGCCCCCTGAGCGCCTGAATATTTTTGTTGATCTGTCCCCAAATATCAGCCTCTGCTGCAGGCAAATGCTGTGATTTCCCAAGGAACCTTTTCATCCATTTTTTATACGGCTCACTTTCTTCAAAGGCAGATTGGGGCTGGATGTGAGAAGGGAAACTAATATTTCATTTCCCTTCTGCTGCATTTTAATACTGAAGTTTGGCACTTGGCTGAACACTGCCCCAGTTTGCCAGGGAAGACATCAGGAGTCAGTGGGTGACTGAAATCAGAGTCATTAGTGAAGAAGAGGACAGGATCTGGTTAACTATTTTAAAGGCTATTCCAATTTTTTCACCCTGTTTCATTTTAAAACAAACCTTGCTGGTTAATCCTTCCCCTCCCATCAAGCAGTTGTCCCATTCGGACAAGACAGGTGGTTAATTAAGAGCTATTTTGTTTTATCAAATAATGCTCCTCAGGGACAAAGGAATGAACTGAGCACTGAAACGTTTAGAATGGTGATCTCTAACATTTCCATAATTTAGCTTAATTCCCTTGGGACTTCAGCAGGGCTGACAGATGACTGGGCTCCACCAGGGAAGTGTTCTCAGCCAGGAGAACACACAGGGTGGGTTTTATCCTTTTGGCTCTGGTTCCAGATAAATTAATGCTCAACCTGAGCAAAGCCTGCCTTGGTGGCATCATATCACATCAAGAGACAGACGTGGTGGGCACAGCACCCAGCCAGGACCAATCCTGCCAGCGGGGCCTGGCGAGGCAGGTGGCAAGTGCTGCACGTCACTCACAACGTACCCACACACCCACAAACACTTCTGGCATCCCAGTGGCCTCACAGCAAAGCTAATGAGATCCTCACTATCCAGGGATATTTGTGCCTTGTCACTCTGGAGATGCTCAGATGGTTTGTCCTCTGCTGCTGCTCTGGCAGGGAGAGGTGGGTTTGAGGTAAAGGGTTAAAAAGTTCCCAGCCTGCTCCTAGGAATCCTGCAGCTCTGCTACAGATTTTTCACTTTCTGCTTGGAGAGTTGGGTGTCTCCTTCAAGACTGTGTTTAATCAAAAGAAAACCTCACCAGGTAGAATCAATCCCAAGAGGACACACAAGCCAATTACAGTTCTGGTCCATCTGCAATTTTTTTCCCCCAATATAATTTTATTAATTTCACACAGACTTTCAGCTGTGGGTAGAGTGTCAGTCTGGGAAGAAATCTTGTAGCAGATAAGCTATTGCATCATTAAAAACCCCACTTTGTTTCTGGCTTGTGCAACAGTTTAGATTTATGTCCCTACTCTTCAGTTCAGACATCTCAGTTTAAACCCTTTCTTGTAGATCAAGAAACAAGCTGGTCTAGTCCTGATACAGAAATTAGTCTGTACAGTCTAGGTTGTTAAATATTAATTTTACCTGATGGCTCCTCAAAGCCAAGTGAGACACAGCCAGGCTTTGGGCAGAGCCTTCCTCCCCATCTCCACCTTCCTCCACCCTCACATTTCTTGTCTCATCTTCACCCCTTCTCGTTTCTGTTCATTCATTTTAAAATGCTTTAGTGTTAATTAAACCCGTAAACAGGTACAAATAAACGTGAAGAAAAGAAAGATCAGAGTCTCTTATCTTCTAAATATAGTCTGTCGGAGGTATTTGAGATAAATCATCAGAGCACGGTGTATTTATGGAGCTCATCACACAGTAATTAATTCAGAACAGGGTTACACCCCGTGTGGGTTTTCACATGAGGTTTTTCTTCGTGGCACAAATTTGTTACCTCCTCTTGCCCTCACAAAGAGCCTCATTGACTTCAGCTCTGGGCAAAATAAATCTTACTTGACCCAAGTGCTGTTTTCACCTTTGGGGAGAATTTATTTCTCCTGCCTCCCTGCTCAGCGTCACCACAGGCTTCAAGCACAGGCTGGGAATCCACAGCCTTGTTTTTTATTGCTGCCTCCATCGCTGACGTCTGACTTATGATGGGCCGAGAGCGGCTTCTCCGTTCTCATCCTCAGCTTCTCCTCTTGTAAAATGAATTCTAATTAATAAATGTCTCTGTGTCAGCTTGAGCTCCTCAGATGGAAGCCAGTAAAGATCTACAAGGTGTCATTAATTCCGAATTAGTTTCCGAGACATCATTTCTTTAACTTCATAACTGTCTATCCCTCCACCGATCCATCTCCACGCAATTTTACATCATGAACATTTACCAAAATATCCTAGAGGCTGTTATATTTTAAGCCTTTTCCATTTTTCTTTGTGGTTGCTCTGATTTAGGATGTGGATTCTCAGGGAAGATGGATCTGCCAGGCAGTGGATGGACTCGCTGACAGGGAAGAGGTTTGCCTTTAACCCTGCGAGCTGCTGTCCTGTGTGACCAGCCAGCACAAAGCAATTGTTGTTTTTATCAAAATCTTGATCTATAATTCATCTTAAAATGCTTCCCCTGCTTGTCACTCCCCCTGTGCATCCCTCCAAGCACATCCCAGCATGCATATTTAATTGGGGGGACTGGAGAAGGGCTCGCCTTCAAGGTGAATATCTTTCAGGAGCGGGAGACATGAAGATTGAAGCACACAAAGTTCTCACACTCATCTCCCAAACCAAAGAAGATGGGGAATCATCACACTGCTGCAAAGAGACAGAACCACAAGGAAAGTTGCTAATTTTTGGTGGGTAAAGCAGAGCCTGTTGTATCCATTCCCTTTTACAGGAGGTTAGAGCAGCTGCCTCAGAGGCTCCCTTGCTATCATCTCCCTGCTTGGCAATATCTCCTCCTGTTTTGTTTTTAATATAAGGGGTTCAGGAAAAAGAAGCTGAAGGCCAAGCTAAGGACGTGGCCAGGACCCAGAGCAGCACAGATTTCATGGAACCATAGAATGGATTGGGTTGGAAGGGGCCTTAAACCTCATCTAGTTGTTCCAGCCCCTCTCCCCCAGGTGCAGGGATTTCCACTTTGCCAAGAAGACATCCCATAGGAGAGCTCGGCAAAACCCAGCTGGCCTTGGGATGTTCTGTGTTTGTTTGTTGGGGTTTTTTGGGGGTTGTTTTTTCGGTGGGTTGTTTTTTTTGGTTCTTTTTTCTCTTTTTGCACGTTTATTCCTCTTTGGCAAAGCGGTTTCGGAGGCGGAAAACATCCTGCACGTGGCCCTGCTCCCTCCTGCAGTGCAGAGGGTGACCTTGGGGGTAACCACGGCACCGGGCTCTGTTTAATGAGAGAAAAATTGCTGCTCCCGAGCCTCTCCAGTTTGAGAGCTCTCCTCAGGGGGCTTCATCTCCGCTTCTCCAGGAAGAAAATCGGGAAGAGCAGGAGGGGGATACACTTGCTCCTGCCAATAGTCAGAGGTTGCAACAATCTTTGCAAGAGGAGACGCCCAAAGCGCTCCTGCTCACTCTGCAGCAGGGACAGCGACCCCTCCACCACCCTCTCCCTTGGTTTTACCCTTTTTCCTTATTTTTTTTTTTATCCCACATTTCCCTTTGTCCTTTCTCCCTTCCACCATCTCCTACGGTCCAAGTCCTCTGACACAAATTTTCTTTTCTCCTAATTGCTAATTTTGGCAATTAAGCCTCCCAGCCAACTCCCAGGGAGAGAGGGAAATGGGAAACACATCCAACAGGGATGTGACAACATGAAAAGGAAGACAAGTCACTCCTGCTCTGCTGTGCTGCCCTTTCCTGCTTGACCCTACCTCATCTTCAGAATTTAAAACAACTTAAGACCATGTAGCATAAATGTGGGCCTAATCTCATTACTCTAATAATTCACAGGTCTTGATCTGCGGGAGTTTGGCAGATAAATGGGGAGAGTTTTATAAAAGTGCTCATCATCTTTGAAGACAAGCATTTGGAACGTGCCTGTGGGATCATCCTTCCAGCAACGATGGATCTTAACCCATGTTGAGGGTTTCATCCTCTCAGATGTTCCATTTTAAACCCCTTCCCACTGAAGGAACCCTCAGGCAGCACCTGGGGTTTGTTGGCCGGAGCCACGAGCAGCTGCAAAGGGCTGGACCCAGAATCTCTGTGGGATGTTTTGCTCACACTTCGTGGTACATTTTGTTCCCCCATTTCTCCTTTTTTTTTTTTTTGTTTTTTTTTTAAGGAAACAGATCCTTACCACATCAAAAATGACCTACATAAGGAAAACATCCGTCTTATTGTACGTTTCTCATTATTTCTCGTGCTGAAAAGCAGACCAAAAGTCCTCCAGCGTGCAGTGAAACCCTGGGTTTGGGATGAGGCACTTGGGACCCTGACTGGGGACCTGGCTAACTGCTGCTGGTCAGAGGTTCTTCTGTTACTGCAATTACACAAAACCACCCTAAGCCATTCAGGAAATGTGAGCCCATAAATTTAAAAGGTCGAAGCAAAACTGAAGGACACTCGGGGGTGTACCAGAAATACCTGGAGAGATTTGTTTGCAAAGTTAATGTGTCCATGGGGGGTTTTCCTCTCCTGCAGTCCCAGCTCAGACCCATTTGTACTGGTGGGGGAGTGAAAATGCTTTCAAACAAACACCTTCAGGAGACTCAAGGGCTCGGTTTAGTTCGGGAACTTGAAACTTTCCTTCAGTCAGGTATTTGTTGGCTTTAAAAAAAAAAAAAAAAAAAAGAAACAAGAAACAGGAGCTAAATCCTATTCCAGCATCAGGACACACCTGCAGTAGAACCAGTGTCATGAAAACTGCTTGCACAGATGAGGTGAAACCTCCAGGCTAATCCTGGGGACAGCTGGGAATGGCCAGCAGTTGGAGTTACAGGATCCATGGCAGTTTATGTTGCCTGGAGATCTGGGAGCTTTTGTCTGACTCAGAACCAGATAAATATTGAACAAACAGCTCAGGAATTGTCCCAGGAGGTGGGAGTTAGATTACAACCAAGCTCATAAACATGTAGCCATTAGCAATGGGAAAGCTGCTGGATTTTTTTTCCTCCTATTTTAGCCTTTCAGTCCCAGCCCTGGATGGTTTTCCAACACCTCTGGCGAGCACAGTGTGTGCCCCTGGCCACGTGTGGCCCCCTCCCACACAACCCCCAGCTTGGGGAGACACACAAATACAAAAAACCAGCCAATCTACCCAAAGAAACAATTAAAAACTAATGTTATTAGCCTGCACATTAAAACCAAGCAAGTCTCAGAAATGAAGGAGAAATTGCTTTGCATTAGTTTCTCTGCATGTCATCCTGCTCCTAGCAGGGTTTTAATAATAACCATACTTATTTGAATAGTTTGCTGATCACACTCATCAATCCTAAAATGCAGGCTCCTGCCAGAAAGAATTTATAACCCTTTTAATATGCTCTGACATTGGAAGGTCAGATTTGGGGGAGGAGAGCCCTGGGCAGCCACAGGGACACACAACCCTCTTCTAATGGGACAGAACAGGAGCCAAGATGCTCATGAGGAATGTTGGCTACACCAATTGTTTTCTTCCACAGACACCACCACAGAAACAAAGCAAATTGTTTGCAAAACCAACCCAAACACACATTTTTGTTGTTGGTTTCGCCTGTTCTCCTGACCAGGACTTCAGAAGCAGCAGAACGTTTTCAGGCTCTTTATAACACACAAAATATTTCCAGGAAATACATTTAAAAAAAAAAAAATCTTTGCTCCTAAACTCCAGTTCCTTCTTAAAAGATGCCAGTAAAGAAGAAAAATATAGGAGAGTGGCTGAAGATTTAAAAAGGGGGGGAAAAAAAAGTAGCTGTGTACAGCCCTGGGAGCAGTCCCTGGCTCCAGTGATAGCACAGGCATTATATCACCCCATCACACAGAGCTGGAATTACTTGTCCCCCTTGGCTTTTTTCCTCTCCCCCCCCCTCTTAATCCTTTTCTGCAGCTTTACTGAGTTCTTTACTTTCTTTTTATTATTTCCGGGGGCTTAAGTCAAGTTTTCAGTCAGGCTTCAAAGGGTCTTATACATTTTGTGCCTGTAATTCCTGGACACCAACAAATGCCAGAATAATGTTCTTGGGGCTCTGGAGGAGCCATTGGAGGGGGGGAATTAGACATTCACAGCTGCAGCTGATCCCAATTGTGCTTCCAAAGGGCTGCAAGGAAAAGATATTAATCCCCAGATGATTTGTATGTGCTGAGGTGGTGCACCAAATTGGGATATTCACACCTCGAGATCTTAGGGAGTGATGTCACCTCAGGCCTGGGGAGGTCAGATGGTTTTAATGAGGTTCCAGTCACACAATCTGTGCTATGGGAGCACCTGCTCCTGGCTCAGAGAGGGGCCTGGCTGCTCCAGATGCTGATGGGTTTAAATCCTCAGGAAAAATCTCTCCATGGAAAGGGTGCTCAGACACTGGAAGGGGCTGCCCAGGGAGGTGGTGGAGTCCCCATCCCTGGAGATGTCCAAGGAAGGACTGGATGTGGCACTCAGTGCTCTTGGACAAGGTGGGGATGGGGCACAGGGTGGACTCGATGGTCCTGGAGGGCTTTTCCAACCTCAGTGATCCCGTGATTCTGTGAAATAACCCCGGGTTTGAATCCTGAAGGAGGTGCAGGAAGGTCTCCCCTAACCCAGCACTCCAGCAAACACTTGTTTTTAAACCCATCAGATCCAGTGGCTCATGCAGGAACAAGCACAACCAGCAGCTGACTGAGGTTAAATAACATCACCATCACAGGGCGAAACAGAGCGAGGCACTCGTGTTAAAAATACTTATTTATTCCTCAGGTGCTGTGCTTCTTTTTTAATTATTAACAAAGATGCTCCCTGCAATGGCAGTAAGAGCACAAGAGCCTATTTTGCAGCGTGGCTGGTAGCCAGGTCTCTCAAGGACAGTGCTGCCTCCTCTTGTGTCGCTGCTCAGGAGCTGGAATAGACTCTTGTTCTCCCCCTGATAACTTATGAGCGCAGTGAAATTTGTTTTTCATGTGTAATAAAGTTGCTGGTGGTGTGCAATTTGCATTTAAGTTGGTTATATACATGCTGAGTGGGACTCCTAAGCGTTGCTCACAGAGCTAAAATAACACAAGTCATCTGCCATTTCAACCCCTGCTAAAAGGAAACAATCCACGGGAAAATGATTTTAAATACAGTATCACCAACAGATTTTTTGTCTTATATTAAGTCCCCTTGATAGGGTTTAGGACAACTCAGAAATTGTTAGCAACAGGCAAATCCCTATTTGGAGGCTTGGGAATATAAACAAGAAGGGGATGTAGTGGTGGGAGAATGAGGAGCTGTTGGATAACCTGGGATGGAGCTGAACCAAACCTGGATCACACACAAACCTGTGCCTGAGATGGAGCATCTCAGACAAGGAGCTCAATGTCACCTTCTTAAAAAGAAGGAGAGGGGCCAACAGGACAAAAAGAGCAATAATTAAGTGCCACATCACAGAGAGAGACCCTGTTGTGCTGGAGAACAAGGTCGAGGCGCCGACAACTGTTCAAATCAGTGTTCCTGGGAGAAACCACAACATCCCCGTGTCCCTCAGCCCGACCTGTGACACCAGATAAAAAAGCAGGGGAGAGGTGATTCCATCAGCCCAGACCAACAACTGGGAGGGTTCCTTTGAGCCCAGCAGGACCCTGACCCCCTGGGTGCCGCTCCCCACAGCTCCCTGCCCTGCCACAAACCCTCTCCCTTCCATCTGCAGGCTGATTTCATGACGGAGCAGAACTGCCAATCAATGGCACAGCCACAAGAGCATCCCCAATCTGCATTAGCCCAGCTGGGCAGCGTTCCAGAGCATCATCCCCAACACATGAATTATTACCCGAGCATTCCTGCTGTCAGCACATTCCTCCCCGTACAACTTCCTATTATTATTTCTTTGGCGGACAACCCTGAAATTTTAAACAGCTCAATCTCGCTCGAGTCATGCAACTGCCTGCTGCCTCCAGGATGAACTTTTCCTAAAAAATCAACAGTAATCCTTCCACTGAGAATAGCAACAAACACCCCCCAACAATCCTTTTATATTTTCCTTTGTTTGTTTTGGTTTCGGTGTCTTTAGCAGCTCTGACTTACACTCTAATTTGCAGTAACAGCCTTTTATTTGTCTTGCAGAGGAAAAAGAGACTTAAGGGATCTTTAAGCTTCAGCAACAGAGTACGAAGCAGCTTATAAATCAGGGCAGAGATGGGAGGGTCAGCTCAGCTCATTAAAAAATACACTGAGTACCACTTGCTTTGAGACTGTTTGTGCTGCTGTGATTCATCCAGAGAACACAAAGGAGTCCAGGAAGCACTAGAAATAGTCCTAAACCCCCTGAAAACGGGGTTGGTAAATTAGTTACTTAGGCATTGTCACTCCTTTGGAGGACAACTGGTGGAAAACTAATGGTTGGAGAGGGAAGTGAAGGATGAAATGCAGAAAGTGCCCAGAGCAGCTCGGGGGGGGGGTTGTACCTGGGCAGTGTTTGGGCAACCCAGCCTTGGACTTGAGCATGAAATTCAGCATTTCATGGAGTCACAGAGTGGTTTGGGTTGGAATTGACTTTAAGATTACACCTTCCACTAACCCAGGTTGCTCCAAGCCCCGTCCAACCTGGCCTTGGACACTCCCAGGGATGGGGCAGCCACAGCTTCTCTAGGCAACCTGTGCCAGGGCCTGCCCACCCTCACAGGGAAGAATTCCTTCCTAATGCCTAATCAAACCTCCTCTCTTTTAGTTTGAAACCATTCTCCCTTGTCCTGTCAGCCCAGGCTCTTATAAAAAGTCCCTCTCTACCTTTCCTGGGGGCTCCCTGGAGGTACTGGAAGGCCTCAATCAGGTCACCCCTAATTTCAGTTGACATAACATATATAAAACTCAGAGTTTAAGAATGTTTCAGTGCTACACCAGATCCCCCAGGAAGGATAATTCCTTACTTTCCCATGCCTTGATTATTATAAAGAAAGAAGGATGAAAGAATCCTGAAAGTTGTATTTCATGGAGATGAAGGTTGAGATCTTGCCACCATCACATGAATCAAAGCTTTCACTGAGTTTCAATAAGCACATTACCCTGATAACTCCTCTGGTTATAAAACCCAGATATATGTATTTCTTCCAGGTCCTGAGCAGCACATGTGCTATTACAGAATGAATAGATTGCACATTTTGCAATCAATCATGGCTGAATTTACAATGCAAACTTTTAGCATCACAAAAAAAAAAACCAACCTGCGACTGATTATCCCAAAATATTTATTCAAGATTAAAAAACACGTAGCATATGAATATTTTAATGACTATTAAATATTTATTTCTCCTTTCCAAAGCTTCCATAACTAGGCTTTTAATTAATATGTCATTAAAAATTTATAGAGCCAGGTAGACTTTTAAATATAATTATTAAATTATATCTTTCAGCTGCAGGTATTCACTTCTCTCTTGTGCCAGCGTGGAGCAGGACGAGCTGCACCAACACTAACAGATTCTGCTGCAGGCTAGGAAGGGATGAAAATGTGTTCCCAGCAGTTTGTGAGTTGTAGGGATACACTGGAGTAATTAGTGTTTGCATTTCCCTACAGCATGGAAACAGCAGCTGAAAGCAGGAGGACTGTGCACTGGGAGATGCTCGTGCTTGGGAAGAGGTGGGGGCTGTGGGTTGGAGCTGCAATCCAAGGCAGGGACAAATCCCACCCACCCCCTTTTCCATCTCTCCCATGCAGGGAATCATTCAGTGCCTCCTTCTTCCCCCCTGAGTAACCATCTCCCACCTCACACAAGACTTTGAGCTCGAGGGACAGATGCAGGATCTGGGGGTGCATTCCCAACTTGATGTTTTGAGGAACGAGCAGCTCTGCCATCCAGGCCTCCTGTCTAGAATATTGCTGCCAGCAGTGACTTTGCAGCACTCCCAGGGCCACACATCTCCCAGCACTGAGCTTTGCAAGGATTATTTCCTTTCCATATTCCCCCCAGCAGGAGCAGCTCAGAGCCCGAGGAAGGTGGGACAGAGCCCAGCTCTGTGCCCAGGGATCCGAGGAGACAGCACCGTGTCTGAGCTCAGCTTGGCAGCATCATGTGTTGATCCAGCACTTGCTGTCACCACAAAACTGCCTGAATTTCCCCAGCAAGTTGCTGCAAGGAATACAGGAGTCACCTTCCCTCAAATCACAGCAAAAGAGCTCAGGCTGCTCACTCAGGACTTGCCTGACCCACTGGCAGCCCTGGAGGTGAAGGAGAAAGAGATGGAGTCAAGAACTGAGATGCTGAAGTCCATTATTTTCAGGAAATTGTGCTACTGGAAGCCCTTGTAGCTTTTGTAATCACCTCCCTGTGAACTCAATCGAACAGCAAGAGATGGTCACAGCCACACGAGCAGACTGTGCTTTTTGGGAAGGATGCTGAGCAAGGGAGCAGCAGTTGGCCATCCTAAAATAGGGGAGACTGTGGTTTTTAGTAAATTATTAGGAGGAGACCTGCAGTCAGGTTTTCTGCATCTCCAACTGACTTTAGCTGTCATTCCCGTGACACGCTGGACAAACACAGCACTCCTCAATTCCCTGCACTTTAAAATTCCTGTCATCTGCTACAGAGATGATGTCACACTGCATCTGAGCGCCAGGGCCGGGCCTCCAGAAAATTCCAGAGGCTCCAAATGAATAGGTTGGCCCCAGCAAGAGACTCTGGGTCAAGCCCCAGGGCTAATGACCACATAACTGGGCTCTCCTTGCCAAATGGGCCCCGAGACAAATCCCTGATTGTGCTGCCTGGCACTGCCACTGCCCTCGGAGGTGAGAGACAGATGCACAGAGCCCAGAGGGTTCCTCCCACAGGGTTTGCAGCTAAACATTACATCAGCCTTCCACAAAGTGCAGAAAACGGGATTTTTGACTAGTTGCAAAGCCACTGGGAAGTTTCTGTGCAAGCAATCCGAGTTCATGGCTGTCTCCACCGAGTGCCTGCATGGCAGCACTCCTCCTCTTACACCAGTATTCCTTGCCCTGTGAGGGTTAGGATGTTCAGGTCTGTATGTATAGATAATATACCTGTGGATGAGGAGGCAGCAGCCCCAGAGTGGTGACCACCCAGCATCCTCTGGGGGAAGAACTTTTTCCTAATACACTTGTTAATGCTTGGTTATGTTTCCAGTTAAAGTTCTTTATAAAGTCATTCAGGGACACGGTTTGAGGAGGTGTTTTGCTTGAATTCTGTGTCCACAACCAGCTGTGCTGGGGGATTGTGTATCTACACTGAATTTAACCTCTCAAAATATTGGTAAGACATTCAGTAAACAACTGGTGAGTTCCGGCCTTACCTATCCCATACACCCTGCTTTATATCAGCCCCTTGCCTTGTGCACACCCTGCTGCTGCTCTGCAGAGGATCTGCCTTTGGGGAGGTGCTGGCTGAGGCTCCCAGCAGGTTCCAAGAGGTCTATCAGAGCAAGCCCTTCCTCCCCAGAGAGCTAAACCCATCCCTGCATCCCGGCTGCTGCCGGTCAGCCCTTGGGGGATGGAGCCTGTCAGTGCTCCCCCTCACCCTTGCTGACGGCTGCGGTCCCTGGGCTGCTGTCAGCACACTCCAAACAGCCTGAAAGCGTCTTCCTGAACGTGGCCAACACTGATTTTATGATATACTTAACACCCCATCCAATAGCCATTAGTTTTACTGTCAGGCACACAATGTATGCGATCCATCTCCTTCTCGGGAGCGCCACGTGGCCCCTCTCAAATGACATTACATCACGGGGCCGTCTTTATTTGTTACCCTGGGGGTTCTCCAGCACCAACCTCAGAGCTCTTATCTCCTGGGTCGCTCTGTTATTTAACCACACGTTTTGTTTAATCAGGAGCTGCTCGCGGTTCCTGTTCAGACAAGAGAGGAGGGTTTGATTTCCTCCTTGGCAAGGAAGGCTCTGCAGCACAGAGCTCCTGGAGAGAACACATCCCCCTCACTGCCTGCTCAGAGGGAATGATGCAGCCAAAGGCTCCAAAATCCCATGTACAGACTGGAACAACGTGGGGTTTGTCACTGGCAACCCCTCTTTCTTTGTGCCCTGGGACAAGGGTTGGACTTGAGATCTCTTGGTTTTCCAACCCAGTTGATTCTATGATTCTATGAATGGAGGAACAGTCACCACCAGTGCCTGTCCTTGGGGCGAGCTTTGGGCACACTGGGCTGTCTGGAGAGGAGGTAAAACTGCTCCAGCGCAGATGAGAGTTGTGGCCTTCCCTCGTCCTGCACGGTGCAATGAGTAAAAACCACCCGTAGGGACAGCAAGTCCACCCCAATTTCAGGGTTAGCTTTGGGGCCACAATTCCCAGAGAGCAAGAAGCACCGGGAAAGCACTTAAAGCTCTTCCTGCCCCAGCCCCAAGCGAAGTGGTTTGCAGCAGGAGTCTCACCGGTGCTGTTTACATGCAAAAGCATTCCAGGTTGTGCAAATGTCCATCAAAGCCTCCGTTAAACGCCGGGGCTGCCAGCCAGAACACGACCACATCAAAAGCCTCCGTGAATCATTTCAGCAGCGTTACCAGAAGAGTTTCCCTGCAAAAGAGCTCGGGCTCTTGCCTGGAAGGAGCCCGAAGAGGCGTGAAATCCTCCCCCTGCAAAAGCAGCAGTTTACGCTTGAGCTGCCGGTCCCTCCATCACATCTTCACTCAGTGCAGGTCAGCCAACACCAGGAAGAGAGTGAAGATAATTCACATCATAGGAGGAAGGGTTTATTATCTCATTTATTTTATTAACCTCATTTATTCTGTTGCCCCGTCAGGGTTTGTCTCTGGTGAGGAGCTGCTCTGCCATCGCCTCCATCAGAACACCCCGAGCAGAGACTGATGGGGTGTGCTCTGAACACTATCCCACCTCCACTTGCTATTTCCTGGTGCCTCATTTTTGGGCACACTCCCCTGCGCTGCTTCCCAATCTTTTTTACACAGAGGATGGCAGAGCAAGCTTTGTACGGACAAAGTACTCGGAGAGAATATTAAACTAAATAATAGCAATTAATTAGGCTTGTGTAAAGCTATTAACCTTCAAATCCCTATAGAAATAATAAGTAATGCTCAAATCCTCTGGGATGCACGTGATATTACCCCATTCCATAGAAGAGGGAGCGGGGATCCAGAGGAGTGGAATGATTTTTGCCCGGGGCAATGCTGCAGCAGGCTGGGGGAAGCTCTAATCATTCCCAATCCCACAGCCCCAGCTGCTGCTCCAGACCACACTTGGGGGCTGGATACAACTGCTACCTACAGACACACATTTAAGGAGATCCGTTTTTAACTGTTTATTACAAACTGTGCTTGCAGGCCAGCATTTGCGTCCTGTTAAAGTGATTTCCTCAAACAGGTGATCCCAGTCATAATTTTCTTCTCCAATCCCCTGCAATCATGTGCAGCTGATCACAACGATCTTTGTCCCCTCCTCCTCCTCAGCACTGCACCCATATAGAAAAAGAGATCTCTATCTTCTCCTAAGCCCTCTTCCCAAATGCCTTCCTCAACTTCTACAGGAAAAAGAAAAGATAATAAAAAAAAATAGCTGAGCATCAGCTTACACTCAAAAGTCTCTCTGGGGTGTCACAGCCACAGCACCAATAAATCTTGGTGGTTTTTTTTTTTTTTTTTTTGCATAGTATCTCTACCATTCAGCCTTCCCTGGGGCACACAGCAAACCTGCTCCAGGTTTCTCATCATCCTGTGGCCTAATTATTGCAGCCACCACATCATCTCATCTGGTGCTCAGAGCACCAGTCGGTTTTGCCTGTGTCACCCCACTGGCTTATCCCTCCTAATTGCATCCAACACGGGTTCCCTGGGTTTTCAGAGCCCTTGACAGCTTGTCCTCCCTTCCCCACCTTTTGTTCAGCTTGGCCCAGGGCACCAGGATCTATCACACATCAATTATGGTAAAAGCTGCCTATAAATACCCACAAAACCACCTCAGTGCTCTGCTTTGAATTTTGTCTCAAGCCTCACTCGCTGTGATGTTTGAAAAAGGCTTGAAAAGTGAGACTGCCCATGTCCCAAAACCATTAATTTTAATGTTGGCTCCCAGTGCCGTTATTTTCTAGACTAGTTTTGTATTCCTTATGGATTATAAACAGACTTACAATTAAATTATGCCTTTGCCCATTCTCTAGTTACTAACACAATGAAACTTCAGCCTGTGACTGGGCTCTCTGTGCACTATTGAATTAAGTGGGAAATTAATAAATAACAACACTCCCAAAAGCTCACAGTTTCCTGGGGTGGGATTGTCCCTCCAATAACACTAATGAATCCTGGGCTGGGTCCTCGTGCTGCTGTTTACATGGGGAATTACAGCTCCCAGCTGCCTCCCTGCCACGCTGGGGCACCTCACTGCCTTTTGGGGTGGCTCAGTTCCCCCAGAAAACAACGCTGCTTCCTCCAGAAGTCTGTCCAACCCTACAAAACCCCCGTAATTAGCTGGCATGGTGGTTTGCAGAAGAAAGCAGAGATACAAAACGCTGCTCGGGGCATCTTAACGAGGGGGAAGGCTGAGCCCTGGAAATCCTTGCTCTTCAGGGGTGCAAGATATCCTGCTTGCCTGTAATGAAAGTCCTCTCCTCAGACGTCCTCCAACAATCTGCCTTTAATGGGGTTACTATTGCAGAGGTAAAGCATTTTATATGGAACCAGGTTTACATTATCCTGCTATTCGGAGATCTAGCTTGCAATGCTGTTCAAATCCTTTAATCCATAAATAGGATTCCAGCCAGAGCTGGGCTGCCTTCCAAAACTGTAATCTCCAGTATATGAATTATTACAAAAAGATTAGGGTGTTTCAAGTAATAACATTTCAAATAAATCAGCTTTCATGAAGGAACAACAAACTAATATCGGAAATAACAATATAAAGACATTTATATAGCCACTTGCTGGAATAACTTCACTAACCAGAGGGATTCTTTTCTCATTTGCATCTTTTTTTTTTTTTTCCTTCTTCTTGAGGAACAGACCTTTGCCTTTGTCCCCTCACTGCAGAGCAATCAAGGTGCTGCTGTCTCGCAGCTCAGCCCTTGGAGCCACCAGCTCTGATTTTCGGGGATGGAGAGGTGTGTTGGTGCTACTGCAGCTGCTGCTGCTCCCTCCAAGCCTTCATCTTCCCATAATGCCACGATGGGGATGGTCAGATAATCCTGAAGGCCAGAAACCTTCCCCCAACTCCATTTTAATAATGATGAGCTGGGAGTTTAATTATCATTCCGAGTGCATTTGCAAAAGCCCTCCCTTCCCCACACCCCACGTGCAGGGAGAGCTTAATAATTCTGCCTCCTTGATTATTTCCTGCTTCTTTTGGCAATAGTTACACGATAAATTTGTTGTGCTTTGCTTCCCTACGTTGGCACAGAAAGGAACCAAAGTCCATAGAGCTCAGACCAGGGAGGTGAAGAGAAATTAGGAGGCACGAGGTCTGGGCAGGTGGGAGGGCAGGAGAGGAAAGGTGGAAAGCGTTCATCCTAAATTTAAACTAAACCTGGGGCCACTGAGGAGCCCCTGGTTTGAATTCAGACTTCATCACACCATTGAAAAGGTGAAAAAGCTCCTGCCAGGTGCAGTCCCAGCCTGGGACCACCAAATACCCAGATCAGAAGCCACCCAAAGTCATCTTGGCCTCCCATTTCCATCAGTTTTTCTTATTCTTATAAACTCAGCCCCCCCAAAGACTTTCAAAATCCAATCCCACCTAAAGCTCCCGAAATTAGATCTTTAATAAAAGATACCCAGTGTATTATCAGAAAGAGTTCTCCTTGATATTTTATATTAATTAAAAAAAAGTTTGATGGTCCCCATAATTTTTGGTGAGTTTCTTCAGACATTCAGCTGTGATTTACACAGAACATTTTGCCCCTTATCTGACAAATTACACCAGGACACAATGGAGAGTGAATAGCAGGTGAATCAGTGCATCTGATTTTCAAAGGCTTTATGACAAGGAAAATTAGAGACAGGATTTTTTTTTTTTTTTATATAATGCTATTGATGCAGGGGAAAACATCAAATCACACCTGTGATTTTCAAAGCAGCACTCCTGTGATATTATAGCTCTAAACTCTCCTAGTGCTGAACTTCCCCACCTCCTCCAAGTGGCAACACCACCATTAAAACTATAATCTTAGCAAGTATCTCAGTCACTCCAGATTGAAATGCTCTCAGCTGAAACCTAAAAAACCAACAAAAAACCCACAGCGCTTCTTCTCCTTTTCACCTTCTAATGGACAGTAACACAAACAAGTCATAATCACATGAAATACAGCTTTTTTTATTTCTTTTCTTTTTTTTTTTTGCCAGGCTATAATTTTTTTTTCCTGCTGTGCATTAAGGTGGAGAGCAACACCTTGGTTAGAGACTGTCAGCACACACAGACAACAATTCTTTTTCCCCCTGGAATTCATCTTTCAGCCATTTCAAATGGAGCTGAAACTCTGACATGCAGACTGTCAATGCTGAGAAGAATTATTATTATTATGCCCAGAAAAATCTAAATAAACCAGGTCAAACTTTACAAGCAGCTTTCCCACCCACTGTGCAGAGAGCTCCCAGTTCCTTCCCTCCCCTGCTCTGCTGCTCCTGAACACCTTCCACGCTAAACAAAGCACAAAACTGCCCCAGGAGCATTTCAGGGAGAACAGGGGAATTCCAGCTCGGCAAATCAATGAATTAAAACCAACCTCAACTCCACCAAAACACACAAATAAAGAAACACAAGCATTTGGGGGTGCAAGAGGTCAAGCTCCCAGTGTCCACCATTTACTGGCAACCAGCCACCTCAGTCCTATTTGCTCCCTGATCCAGCAGCAGCCACAGCCCTCTACTCAGGTAAGTCACCTCCCAACTTCCCAGGTTATCCAAAAGATCAGATATTTCATTTAACCAACTCTAGGCTACACACAGCAATGATTTCTCGCACTTTTTTTTTTTTTTTTTTAATCTCATGCAATGAACTCCTGTGCTCACACCATAAATCTTTGTTTTGTTATTTTATTTTTTTTTTCTATACTGTTATTTCTCGTAGCTTTGTCTTTCTGGCATGCTCTTGAATGAACCTCCAGCAAAGCTCTGTTTCTTCTTTCAAGAACATCATCTGGCTGAGAAATCCACCCAAGTGACCCTCTGAGCAGAGCTCCAGCATCTCCTCTGACCTTCAGGGAGGGGTCGTTCCCACCCCTGGGGACCTCCTGGGCCTCCTGGAGGGATTTGGTAATTCTTTCCAGCTGGGGACACACAGCTGGGGAGCTCTAATTAACTCTCATTAACGGGGGGTTGGAACTAGATGGTCTTTAAGGCCCTTCCAAGCCAAACCATGGGGTGATTCTGTGGTTTACTAACTCTTTCCTTGTTACTGGGATCTGTTATTCTATGGATAACACGCAGTGTGGAGGAGCCCTGTCCTGTCCAGAGCCTCCTGCCATCCCCACTGTGCACAGAAACCAGCCAGAGCCCTCGATGAATGTGAATGAAATTGTTTTTCTGGATTCACCAGCGTTTTTAATGCCTGTCATTATGTACTGATTGAACCAGATTAAATAAAAGCCACCTTGCTCGGTTTCTCCTCACTCCTTGCATCCTCTTTCCACCTGACTTAGGCTGCTCAAGCAGTCAATGAGGCTTTTGTGCATATATTACACTCAGATATGGCATTCAGATAAAATAATAACAACATCTGACAAAGTTTATTGTATTAAATAGAAGGGTGAGAATTCTTTTAACCTGCCGTACGTGCAGGAGTTTGGCTGCACAGAAACAACAGAAAATAGCACAGATCACTGTGGAATAATTTGCTATTCATTTAGCTGTCAGGTGCACTTTTGAACAGAAGTTCTAGCACAATTCAGCTTTAATAAATAGATGCTTAAAATACACTTTGTACTTTGTAACAGTCTCCTTGCATTAAACTTAAAAACTCAATCAATAATCCAGAAAAAAAAAAAATCAACCCAACGGTGGCTGTTCTCCTGTTCTACTGAACCTTTTTTGTCCCCTAACCTGGACAAGCAGATTAAGTGCAAAGCATGTGCAGTGTAATAATTCTCTGCTCTGAATATTGCATTGCTGGGCTCCATTAGCATTTTAGACAGGCTGTAATTAGGCACGATGGAACCATGTGGATTTTGGAGTTCAGGCTCGTATCCAAAAATCCCAGGGTGAATTTTTTAACTAGTTCCAGAATTTTGGTGTTAAATGGCAAGAGGACTTGCACAAAGTCTGTTTTCCCCACAGGTGAGCCCTGCTCTGCTCCCAGCCCTGGGACAGCCATGCATCCCAAAACCCTCAGCAGATGGTGTGTCCAGGGGAGAAGAGCTGGAGGTGAAAGACATGGCTGTGCTTGAACCTGCAAAATAATTAAGGGACAGGCTACAACCTCAAAATCACCCATGGAATTGCTGCCAGGTCATTATTAAATCCCTGCCAGGGATCAGTGCCCAACCTGGTTCTCAGTCCAAGGCGGGCGAGGAAAAGGTTGTTGTGAGACTTTCGGACACACCTCCAGGAAAGTTTGGGGGTTTCTGAAACATTTGCTTTCCAAACATTAAAACTTTGAGTGCTGAAAGCTGGGAAGGACTGGAGGAGCATCTGGGATCTGCTTGGACATGGAGCCCTCACTCCCCCTTTAACTCTGGCTTCTGGATTTGGAGGCTCCCCCGACCCCAAGTAAAAGCAGCCACGTGCCCACCACTCCACCCCTTGGCAGCCATGTGGTTGATTTGAAATCTCTTTTTCAGCTTTTTGCTGCTGGGATTAAGTATCTTGATTGCTTTTGAGCCTTTTTTTTTTTTTTCCCTCCTTCTCCCTCTCTGATCTAATCTCTCGCTGAGTGTTGGTGCTGCAGCTCAGCACCAGCCACTGGGATTTATGTCCCTGTACCCACATGAGACATCAAGGTGAGATCTGCTGTTCTGCGCATTTTTCATGGAAAACTTCAGCCT